>NW_019524872.1:0-158917 GCF_002814215.2 Seriola lalandi dorsalis
AGTCATAAAAACGTCATAGTATAGTAAGGCATAAAAAGTCATAAAAACGTCATAGTATAGAAAGTCATAAAAAGTCATAGTATAGTAAGGCACAAACAATCATAAAAAAGTCATAGTATAGTAAGGTATAAAAAGTAATAAAAATGTTGCAGTATAGTAAGGCATAAAAAGTCATAAAAAGTCATGAAAACATCATTGTATGGTAAGGCATAAAAAGTCATAATATAGTAAGGCATCAAAAGTCATAAAAATGTCATAGTATAGTAAAGGCATGAGAAGATATAAAAACGTCATAGTATAGTAAGACATAAAAAGTCTTAAAAACGACATTGTATAGAAAAGAATGAAAAATCATAGTATAGTAAGGTATAAAAAGTCATAGTATAGTAAGGCATAAAGAGTCATAGTATAGTAAGGCATAAAAAGTCATAAAAAGTCATAAAAACGTCATAGTATAGTAAGGCATGAAAAGTCACAGTATAGTAAGGCATGAAAAGTCATAGTATAGTAAGGCATAAAAACGTAATAGCATAGTAAGGCATAAAAAGTCATTAAAAAGGCATAGAATAGTAAGGCATGAAAAGTCATAAAACCGTCATAGTATAGTAAGGCATAAAGAGTCATAGTATAGTAAGGCATAAAAAGTCACAAAAACGTCATAGTATAGTAAGGCATAAAAAGTCATAGTACAGTAAGGCATAAAGAGTCATAGTATAGTAAGGCATAAAAAATCCTAGTATAGTAAGGCATAAAAAGTCATAAAAACGTCATAGTATAGTAAGGCATGAAAAATCCTTGTATAGTAAGGCATAAAAAGTCATAAAAACGTCATAGTATAGTAAGGCATAAAAAGTCATAAAAACGTCATAGTATAGAAAGTCATAAAAAGTCATAGTATAGTAAGGCACAAACAATCATAAAAAAGTCATAGTATAGTAAGGTATAAAAAGTAATAAAAATGTTGTAGTATAGTAAGGCATAAAAAGTCATGAAAACATCATTGTATGGTAAGGCATAAAAAGTCATAATATAGTAAGGCATCAAAAGTCATAAAAATGTCATAGTATAGTAAAGGCATGAGAAGAGATAAAAACGTCATAGTATAGTAAGACATAAAAAGTCTTAAAAACGACATTGTATAGAAAAGAATGAAAAATCATAGTATAGTAAGGTATAAAAAGTCATAGTATAGTAAGGCATAAAGAGTCATAGTATAGTAAGGCATAAAAAGTCATAAAAAGTCATAGTATAGTAAGGCATAAAAACGTCATAGTATAGTAAGGGATGAAACGTCATAGTATAGTAAGGCATAAAAAGTCATAGTATAGTAAGGCATAAAGAGTCATAGTATAGTAAGGCATAAAAAGTTATAAAAAGTCATAGTATAGTAAGGCATGAAAAGTTATAGTATAGTAAGGCATGAAAAGTTATAGTATAGTAAGGCATATAAAGTCATAAAAACATCATAGTATAGTAAGGCATTAAACTTCATAGTATAGTAAGGCATAAAAATGTCATAGTAAAGTAAGAAATAAAAAAATGTCAAAAAACAGCATAGTATAATAAGGCATTAAAATGTCTAAAAAGGTCATAGTAAAGTAAGGCATAAAAACATCAAAAGACGTCTGGGTTAAGTTGGGAATGAAAAGAAAAAAACGTCATAGTATAGTAAGACATATAAATGTCAAAAAAGGTCATGCTATAGTAAGGCAAAAAACTTCATAATAAGACATCATGGTATAGTAAGGCATTAAACGTCATAGTATAGTCTTGCATTAAAGTCATAGTATAGTAAGACATAAAAACGTTAAAAAAAAGGTCATAGTAAGGCATAAAAATTACAAAAAACGTCATAATACAGTAACGTCATAGCGTGCAAGTATCCAGGCTTCTTCCCTTCATCCTTTTCTGACAGGCATACATAACATAATGAAAATGCTATTTGTGGAAATATATTAATTTTTGCAGTGCAAAGTTTTTATAAACTTAGATAGATAACGACCGTTAATGTAACGCTACCATTAATAGAACACCTGTAAATCGGAGTAATACATGTAGTTAAAAGTCCCAAGGTTGTTATACTCTATATCAGCACTCATGGAATGTCTCTCGTCCAATCAAATGACTTCGTCGGAACTAACTGTTGTGTAAAGTATAATAAGGCATAAAAACGTCATTGTCTAGTAAGGAATGAACCGTCATACTATAGTAAGTCATAGTATAGTAAGACATAAAAACGCCATAGTATAGTAAGAAATAAAAACATCATAGTATAATCAGGCAAAAAAAGTCATAGTATAGTGAGGCATAAAAATGTTAACAACAAAAAAAGTCATAGTTATACAAAAAGAACTCACACAGCCACAGGGAGCACATGCAAGCTGCAGACAGAAAGGTGGGGAATAACTTCTAGCCACTGTCCTGCCGTACCGACCCATTACAAAATCATAGCATAGTAAGGTATAAAAACATCATTGTATATTAAGGTATTAAAATGTCATAGTATGGTAAGGCAGCTTAGTTTGCTTTTGCCTTGGGCCAATCATCTTTTTACAGGTTGGATGGGTATGAAATGTGGACTATTTCAAATGTATCTTCATGATCATCACAGTGTATAAAATCCAGCACCCTGCTTTCATTCCCTCAGTCCGCATCATGAATGTTTACTGTCGCTACTGCAACAGGTGCCGGTTTAGTAGTAGTAGTAGTAGTAGTAGTAGTAGTGGTTAATGTTAGCTTAGCCAACATATTAACACAATAACAATAGTATAGGAAATACAATTGCAACCTACCTTACATTAACCAGGGTCCTGTCACTGCATATCTTTCAACCGTTAACGTAGTGCACATTACTTGTCGCCGATTATTTAGGGGGAAAAAAGCATAAACTATGTGCCTTTACTTTGAAAAGCTGAAATGGCAACGTCAGCAGGTGGACATGTGTTTTTCCCGAAAGTGGCCGAGTGACACAAGTCGATTTGATTTTGGCTCAGACTGGCGGAAAACTGTCCAAAACTTTCAAACTGTGTGTGTGTAATATTGAAATCCACAAGCATAGACTTGAGACCTACTAATACTTTTCATTTATTTGTAAATTAATTGAAAGTATATTTTTAACTAGTGGAATCTGATAATACTTTTTATATTTGCAAAGTATTTATGTGAATTTGCAAATCTATTTTTTTGTATTTGTGGAAGGTGTTGAATATTTACAGATTACACATTTATGCATGGATTGTCGATTTGTTCACACGAATAAATGGCTATTGAAACAAATCTACCTCCATATCTAGGAAAATATAAAACACTATGTTCCACATTGTGCACCTTTTACAATTTTTTCTCCACACAATGTAGCTTCAAAAGTGTTGTTGCTCCTGTCAGTGGCACAGCAGTGCTCCATTAAAGCATCAAAAGCATGTAGGCTACTTATCTTTATTGCAACACCTCCTTTCACACATTTCCTGAGGGAAATGGAAAACAGCAGTATTGATAAAAAAGAAGGCACATGAAAGACTTCTCCAGCACGGTATCCTGAATTTCATTTCTCAGGCTTGGAAACATTGCTTTCGTTTAAGTCGCCAATGGGTGGTATGAGCAGTTTGGGTTTCCTCAATTTGTGCCTTAACCCTGAGAGTGCGACTTGTCTACCAGCGAACTTAAAAGTCAAACCGCCTTATGTCACATTTTAAAGCAAAAAAAACTCACAGCAAAATAAAGTAAACAACTAAAATATTTATTAACTGAAGAATTTTTTTACAGCAAACTCTTATCACGACACAGTCTTCAAGTCAAATGACACTTAACCCTTTGAGTACAATTAGGTTGGCCACTGTGATCTGGAGAAGTAACAATGAACAGACCTGGGAGGGATTCATCCGCCGCGGTCCTCTATCAAAAACATGAACAAGCACATCAGGATCTAGAAGGTCCAAAACTGCTGCTTTTTAAAAAGTCAGACATTAAAGGAGAAACACAGTCGCTTGCTATTTTAGTAGGAACTGAATCAAGAATAACATTGTCATTTTGAACATTAGATTTTTTTTTTTTTTTTTTTTTTACATGTGTACATAGTTCTATTATGTCTGTTTCTTGTGAAGAGAATTTTCAGTTCATACAGACGTGTGTTGAAGAAAAAAAAATGGCTTGTCGGTGCGGTGAACAGTCCGTCCAAGCTCCTGTCCGAGCTCAGACTGCGCTCAGTCTGATTTCCACTGAAGTCCACTTCTGTTGACGCTTTTAGTGAGGGACACTGATCAGAGATCTGTACATACACACAGGCTAATCAAACCCATAATGCTGCCCTAAAACAGTGAAAAGACATTAAACTATGACAGATACTAAAAGGGTTAAGGCAAGAATAGAAAAATAAAGAAATAGTAAAAACAATAGAAATGTTGCATCTCTCTCATACTCGCCGTACAACGTTCAGATCCTAAGAAGCTGTGTTAGTGAGAATTATTCACATAGTCTTACTCTCTTTACAGACCCCTTCACTTTACACAGTATTTACAGCAAAACAGAACCTGTCTCACAAAAAGAAAAGTAGTCCACCAAAATTAACACATTATTCATGAACACAATGATAATTAAAAAACTGTATAATTTTTATCATATCGTCAGTATGTAAAAACATTTACACACAGACTTGCAAATAGTGTTTTACAGTAGTCATTATATTTCATATCAAATTAATCAACATAGCAATCTTTTGTACAAACGTCTGCTTTCGATTGCTGTGTTCAACTTCAATGGGTACAGATACCATTTACATCACTTTTTTCTGTGTGTTTGTGTGTGTGTGTGTGTGTGTGTGTGTGTGTATGTGTGTACTTTGTGCACAGTTGACAGTTTTAGTTTTGCAAGAGGCATTGTGATAATGGAGGATGCTCAGATGAGACACAAACAGATGTGGTGGTCACCAAAGACGACACAAGGACAACATGGCTGAGAGGTCAGAGTGGCGGCACACCTCGCTGCACGCCACCGCCCCTTCCCTCCAGACAACGACCAGCATCACCTTTCCCAAAAGTCAGTGAAATGACCACCAAGCTTTGGAATCCAAACAATGCGCTCTCAGTGCATGAGAGGGTAGAAAAATATCTTTCGGAACTGTTTGTGTGAGGGATCAGAAAAATGACCGGAAACAAGAACTACTTTCACATTAAATAATGGTCAGCAGGAGGGAAATGGTGGAGGTCACCCCAACGGTGGTTCCAAATATATTACTATTATATACTATATATATTATAGCTAGCTCAGACTACAACACTCCAGAAATCTCAGGACTGCTGTAATTCTCTCGATACAAGACATTTTACAGACTGTTGACATTTTTGGACTGAACCTCAACTGGAGCGAATGATCGTGATATTGAACAAAAACACACGAGCTGTGACTCCGTAGACGAGTCCACTGCGTCCCTCATTTCCTGCCCTCAGATGTAAGGTGTGCTCTCATTGGATACTGCTCATCTCCTGCATCCGACTTGTCTCCAAAGTGCATCTTGTTTTTTGTCTATGATATGAAATATGTTGTAGCGGGTGGGATTGCTCACGACAAAGAGTCAATGATTTTTTTGTCTCGGACCTCAAGTATTTCTCTGGGACAGGAAACTCGCAGAAAGCCATAGCTTGGACTAAGCTGTAGAGTTCCAGTGTGAGCTCTGATGGAGAATTTAGAACTTTTAGAGCTCCATCTAAGTTAATTCACTTCACATAAAAAAAAAAAACAAATGAAGGTTTTACTTTCACTGTGAAGGATTATCTCAATCTGAGGAAGCAAATGGATTCTTTTGAAGAGGGAAGATGAGTCCTGATATCTGCAACTATGCTGACGGTGAAGAAAAACCACAGAGGAAGAAGAAAGCGTAGAGCGCGGACCTTACCTGTTTGAACCAGCTTTGAAAATTATACTTCTAGACAAATTATTTTACCTGCTTCAAATGAACTGATTGTTGAGTGGGTTTTATAACAAACGTTTACTGAATAACTTTTTCCCCTTACCCAAAGGTGAACCTGGCGAGTTTTTGCTGTTATCAGACAATCATTTCACAGACAAAGCACATAGTTCACTTCGAAAGATTTTCAAAACATGCTGGAGTTTCCCTCTGGTTTCTTTTAGGAGGACAAAAAAGAAAATGAACAGTGATGGACACTCGGGGTGATAATGATACTTGAGGGAAACGTTAGCGCTATCGAGACAAGCTTGTGGATAATGGAGCGAGGTGTGAAGGAGAGGACGGAGCAGGAGGGCAGATCACGTCAGAGCTGTGAACGTATGAACTGCAGCAGGAAAAGCACCAGACTTCTCCTGCTTTCGTAAGCCTGGCTGCCTGTAAGCAGATTCAACACTCTGTGACCTCCTGCCATACTCAAATCCAGGCCTGTGTGACATGGCTTTAATTATCCACATTTTTTCATGTCTCTCCGCCACACTCTGTGCGTGCCATATGGTTGAGAGCTGAGGAGCCCTGGGAGGTGCCACATGAGTCCACCCTGCCACAAGCTGTGCTGATTTAATCAACAGCTATGACTGATGCTTGTTGTGGCCTGCAGGGTGCTGCTGTGCACCTTCACGCTGCTTTCACAAGCTTTTATCATGACTATTGTTGTTATTCATAACTATCTGGCAGTCAACATCAACAGAGAGGAGACACTGAGGCTGAGGGAAAGTGTTGGGAAACAGAAGTGTTAATGGCTCAGCAGGGCAGACAACAGATAGGTCCCGATTTAGAGCCTGGATCCTCCCAAGGATTCGGCTCATGAAGGTGGGTGATTTAAAAGGAGCCGAAGACAGAAGACTGTGGTACACTTGAAATGAACCGCTTTGCCGTTAGTGTTATCTAGCTGCATCTAAAGGCGATGTTTACACGTCCTCTGAACCACAGTCAAAAGCGGGGGCCTAGCTTGAGGGGGAAGTTCAGGCCCCGCGTGCTTTCACGTCCTCACGCCTAGCCAATCACTGCTTGAAGTGGGTGAGATTGTCAGATTTTTCTCTGTTTTGGAAAGCTAAAAAAATTGTTCAATCAAAGGCCGAGAGGGGATTTCAGATGCTGTTTGATGGTCCAAAAAATACTTTGTTCAAAAAAACAAAAAAGGAAGATCTGTTGAAATAGGACATGCTTTGTTATTATAACATATAAGCCGTATCTAGAAACATGGACATCACACGACGCAGTTTCTGAATTGGGAGCAAAGAGCGATGACATATAAAACATTTAAACTGTATGTAAAGAGAAGTTATGCACTGATTTGTTTTATTCTTTTGCACATTTGGCCACAGAACCACAAATTTATAGGTGTGCTGATATAACTATATCTAAATCTATTAACCTTAAATAAGATCAAGGTTATTTTATTTGATATTTCACCTGTTTTCCACAGACACAGAGGAGCGCCACAACATCTGTCCAGCTGTGAATCCCTAACGACGACTCATAATGCTCAGTTGCTTGTCTGTCTCTGGTTTTCGGTTTGACACGCAACGCTAAACAGGTTTCCACAAGACATGTAGTGAAATGGAAACAACACAAAGACACATCCACAACACAGTGACTGTTGTGAGAGCGACTATTGCCTCAGTCTCCTCCTGAGCCACAAACACACACACACACACACACTCACTGTTTGTTGACAGTTATAGCATAGAAACACAGCCTCCAACACCCCAGTCTGTCCAGTGCGTGTTTGTATTTTTCTGTGCACACACTGGCATGCACGTGTGTGCGTGAGTCTGTCTTATGAATCTGAGGGGAGAGTCGTCAGATGAAGGGGGGGAGGGTGTGGCAGTCCCGTAGTGAGAGAGCAGGACGGTGGGAGAAGGAGGACAGGAGGAAAAGAGCTTTAGTTGTTCTGAAGGCAGTCGAGATCCACCGAGCAGCAAACATTCCCGTTCTGAGCATGAAAGGACAGGAAAGAAGAGATATAGAGTGTTAAATATACTGTAGTGTATTATAATATGCTGTACACGTTGACTGTAACAACAGCAGTCGGAGCCTGGCTGACCATAATCAGTCAAACTACAGAGCCTTAATGTAGAGGGAACTGAACACGATGTTAACACCATCTCTGCAATATCAGTGAAGGGTCACTACACAAATCACAACAGAACATACTGCCCTACCGTTAGTCATTCATTCTCAGGACTATCTGCTATGCTTCTGAGATATCCATCTCTGAGATTTATGCTGCCACTCTAGTACATTGGAAGCGAACAGAATTTAGGATGTGTGGCTCCAAGCGGTGACAAATTTGAGAAATTGAACGGCAATATGTCTTCCCACAGACAAGTGTCCCAGTTACTCAGGGTAATCAGCAGACTTCACTGTGACAGTGTCACACTTTCCACTGGAACTACTTTCCACTGAAAAATAGTCCCTATAGAAAGGCTTTCAGAAACCAGAGTATAAACTGTCTGAAGGGCTCGATACGTCTTTGGTCAACGGGAACGAGGATGGATTACTGACCAGGCTGATAGGACCTGTGCTCTCTGACATGGGACAGGCTCATATTGTCCTTACAACTGTGACGTGTAATGGCACATGCACGATTAAAGGATAAGCCTGTTGATACTCTGCACTTTTCTTATTGTCTACTATTCCCACGACAAGACCCAATCAACACTGAACTGATCACATTCTCAAGTACTGTCTTTGTATCCAAAGACTGATGTTATTCCTCTGTGCCAAAACCATTGTCTAAAAAGAAGAATTCATTCTAGTTAATTCTAGTTTGAGTAACGTTTCCTTCCACAGATCCCTGAAAAATCATGAGCCTTTTTAAAAAAAGGAAAAGGAATATTTACATTTACTTTTATCCAAAGCGACAAACAAGTGAGATAAATAAAACCACAAGCGGCAATTATCTGGCTCCAAGCAGCTTGCAAGCATTTGCATTCTATACATAATATGCACGTATTTATAAAATTATATAAAACCCTTGACCTGTGTATCCCCAGAGAAGGTGACTTGCTGCCTGTGCCACTGGGGAAATGTGTATGTGTGAGTTCCGCAGACACGTTATGGAAGTCAGACACAGACTAACACACTGTTGGTTTTGGTCCTTCCATGGGATTTGTTAACAATAAGAAAAGTATAGAATATCACCAAGCAGCCTTCTCCTTTACATTAAGTCAAAGCTTTTGAAGTGACCAACCAATCACAGCAGCTATTACCACTTGCTGTATGTATCTGTATCTGTATGTAGATGATCTGAGTTAATGGTGACATGTTCCTGACAGTGATTTACATATTTTGTTCTTTTAAGATTAAATGCCTCTTACATCATCTGTGACAGATATTTTGCATTCACCTTGGATGACAGACAAGCTGACGATACATATCCTCCAGCACACATTAGCTAAACTCATTATCCCCCAGTTTTCACCTCAACGTACATAAATACGAAGTGAATCATGCTTCTGTAAATGCATGAGATTTTTGTATCCCAAAACTACATGTAAAATGGTCTAGTTGGTAAAAGCACTATTGCAGCTCAAAAACAGGCTTAGTATGAATTATTTATTTAAATACAAAATCTGATTCATAATTTTGTGAATTTTTGGTTGAGCACTTAAGCAGCCGCACCGGTGTTAAATCCAACATGGAGCAGTGAAGCAAACCTTCTTAGTGATTGTTGTTGCTTTGGCCTACCTTACACTTGCAGGTGGTGCAGGGCGAGTTGGGCATATGCCATGTGTCTCCACTGAGGCGGGCGACACCTGCGGGGTCCTCGCACGTCTGCCGGATGTCATATGACAGGTTGTCTGCCATGCAGGGGTCTGTGACGCAGCGCGGGCAACACTCACCCTCCGCCACCGCCGTGTACTCGCACATCAGCACGGGGCAAACCAGAGGCCAGCAATCCACCTCCCCCTCCTGCAGAGGCACAGAGAGAGGAAAAGAGAAGAAAAAAAAAAGAAAGTGACACAACTGTTACTGGGTGTGTTGGTTTTTTGTGTGTAAATCAGCTGATCTGGCAACTGCAGTTACAGCTCACATGCTGATTTGTTGCCACATCTCTAATTAGAGAGGTGGTAATTATCTAAGTCCTACACACACAAACACACACACACACACACACACACACACACACACACACACACACACACACACACACACACACACAGCAGAGCGGCAGATCAGGGCCAGGTAATAAACAAAGCCCAGCTCTGAGCTTCATGTTGATGAGGAGATTTTGTTTGTTTTCTTTTATGTCATCAGTTTCTTCTAACGAACCTGTCTCACCACTCTAAGGGAATTAAGATGAAGGTCAGCTTTCATTTGTGTGTCTGTGTACAAACCATGCAGCGGCACTGCTGGCAGCCGTACAGCCAGGACGCTCCGCTGCGGTAGAGCGTACGTCCATTCTGGTCCAGACACTGGCTGCTGGGCCTGTTGTCACAGCCGGGACAGCAGAACAGGTCCTCGTCTGGGTCTCCGCAGTCACAGGGTCTCCTCCTGCAGTACGTCTGCCCGTCCTGCACAACAGAGGTCTCAGCATTCAGGGAGTAAACAGACTTAGATATATAGCCCTGACATACATGGCTGAAATTGTGTGGATAAAACCCTAGACGGGTTTCTTACCTCACCTGCACATCCACTTTATAGAAAAAACATATATATAATGTATTTGTAATGTTTTATCTGTGCACATAAATCAAATCAAATCAAATCAAAGACCTCATATCACTTCATATCCTGGGCTGTAAAGTACATCCCCATAGCCCCTACAAAATAAAAGTGCCTCAGACCAACAGCGATTCACATAAAAATGAAATAAGGAGGTTATAAAGACACATCGATGTGAACAAATACAAATTTCCCTTTGTTGGCCACACTGCCTCATTGTCTTTGACAAACAACCACAAATTCAAATCAGTACCATTTGGTGACAAAAGTACAGCCTCATATATGCACAGAGAGCACCAGGATGATGCTAGAGTGGTGCCAGACGTCCTCAAAGAACATTCCTGTTTGTGATGGAAAATCCTGTCAGCTGTGAATCCTTCCCCATTAGTGTCAATGACACGTCTAATGTTAAAAGTTGGACTTGAACACAGCGCAAAGACTTTCAGCCAATGGCCATTGATGTACACACCTCAGTTCTAAACCTGCAGGAGAGGAAATACTCTGTTCCTCAGCCAAAAAAACATCAGGGAAGGACAAATACATGAAACAGGCCAACCTTTTCTCTCTGTAATTCTCACTTTATGCTCAGAGTAAGAATTGAGGATACGTATTTACACTGGTGTTGTTGGTCTGTGTTCTTTTGCTTGTGGGGAAACGCAAGGATCAATTTAAGTGGTCCAGTTCTTACTTTTCATTGAACAGGGGAGTCACGCTGTGATCAAACAGTTGTTAAAACTGAAAGGTTTCATCATTTTTGCAACAGTGAAGAGTATAATGATTTCCTTACGCCCTGAATATTGTTTCAGAGCCTGAAAAATGGATGAATTTTGAATGAAGCAAGAATGTGTTAGAAGTTTGGTGTTTTGGTTGCAATGCAAAGTCAAACACAGGGGAATCTGCCTGATCTGTGAGTCTCTCTAGCCACCGTGTCCCTGGCACCCCGTCTCTACCCAGAGAAAACTTTATGGGCCATTTTACTCGGCACAGCCAGCACTGTCTGGCCTGGGGACGACAGTGTAATGGAGATGTAAAAATGTTACATAAAATGGCTGTTAGAAAATGTATGGGGGCCATAAAATCATTCCGCATACCATTAAAAGGGCAATACAGAGCCAATGTTTTATCGATGCATATTGTCCTGCTACAGTAACCGTTCAGTCCCAGGGTGCCAGTATCGATGGCCTTGGTCTTTACAGTTACGGCCCTGGACTTGCTGAGAAATTACTGCCAATTGTACCGGGCCTGGCAGGATATACGAAGACAGACTGTTGATTTTATGCCAGAGCTAAGACCAGGCCTGCATGCCAATGCTGCTCTGTTGTGCTATCCAAAACGACATCATTACTGCTTTGATTACAACAATTTTATGATGAATTTGATGACTGCTGATTATTATCATTATTATTATTATTATTATTATTATTATTATTATATTATTAGGTGTGACTTGTTTTCAGCACAGTCCTAGGAAAATGTATGTTTTTCTGAAAGTAATATAATCTAAGAGCCTTTCGGTTCCTGTGGGATCGCTCCTGTGGAATACTAAAATCTAATTCTTCTATTTAACTCAATTTTCTGTTTTCAGTTTCCTTTAGTTGAATAAAGAAGATGTTTTTCTCTCAAGTTTCCAACTTTTATTTCATAAAGTAGAGTTTCTACAAGCTCTTTCCTTCTCCACCCACCGCTGTATTTTTCATTTGCCCTATCCAGCTTTACACACGTCAAACATATCAAATCAATCAACCATCCTCTCATGTTCAACAAAATTATTCACATTTTGAGTATAGTTTGATATTTTTTATCTCTTGTTTCTGTAGTTTCTGACGTGGTTTGCTTTACTTTCGCTCTCCCTCTTCACAGACCAGTTATTTCCCGGCTGCCTCACAGCTACCAGTAGCTTTCAGTGTTGACACAGAGTTAGACAGACAGTTAGATTTATGAATGTTTTTGTATGCACATCTGTTGGATATTGTACTAAGTCAACATCAGTCACACACATCAGAGGGCAAAACACTAAGCATTCAAACTTTTGTTAGTCAGTGAGAGACCCTGCACCAGATCTGTCCTTCGTGAACGAATAAAATACAGCCAGACTGAAGTGTTGACTTGTTGGTCTGATTGTGTTCACTTTTTCATCCACAAGAAAATCTTTTCACCCACGAACCTAACAGCTAGAATAAAAACCAGCAGGGCCGTGAATCCTCAAGGTATCCCGAACACTGATCCCCCAAAGGGAGCAGAGCATCTCAACCGCCTCTCAATTATGTCTGTTTTCTAAAACTCTGCTGCGCCGGGTCTACTTTTGCCAGAGCAGCTCTCATCTCTGAATCGTGAAGTTCCCTCGTGAATGTATGTAAATGCCTATATTTATTGACGGTTGACATGAAATACATATTTAATGCTGCATTTCATTTCAAAGCGAGTTTCTCTTGTTTGTTTGTGTCTCCTCTCCGACAAAGTCTGTGAAGCATGAGAAAGAATACTAGAGCTACAAAATGAAGATAGCGCTCTGCATACACCGACTTAAATGAGTTCAGACAAAAAGTATCTGTTAACACGTCATAAAAGAGCTGCAGACATTTACTTATTAAGCTTGTAAAACACTCAAAATGTCAACAAACAACTCTAAACTATACTGTGACAAGAAAAGAAGAAAAGTGGCTGCTAAAGGACAGACGGCTTGAAAAGGCCCTGACTCTGAAACTCTTCAAGTGAACGTTTGACCCATGAATACGTCACATGTGAGCTGGACCAAAGTTTAGTTCATGTAATTTTCTCGCAGAGGAAGCATAATGCAGAGAAAGCCACTGCAGGATGTAAATAATGGAAGTCAATGAACAAACATGTTGGCAACACAATTTACAATAAAGATTAAATATGTATTTTACAGAAAACAAAAATTTCTGTCATGATATGTGTGACTGAATTGGATGTAAAAACATACCCAAGTAATTTGCTTGCGTTGACTAGTGTTGAAGTGAAATGTCATAAGTCATGCTACACAAGCATAATTGATTTTACCTCTCAGTTTACCCTTGGTATTTACTAGGGGCAGTTCATGTGCGACGTCCTGGTGGTAAACTCATTTTATTGCAAATAAGCATCTGTGTCTGTTTTGCATTAATCTCACTCACTGAGCCTCACCTTCGCAAAGACAAATCTGATCAAAATCTGCGTCCCACTCTGACTCCAGAGCACAGAAATGAGTCGTTAAACTGCCACAAATATTTGTCAGAATGTAATGCAGGCTAATGACAAACAGATGGGAACACTGAGGTGTTTTTCTTTTCCTCTTCGATTCTTATTATTTTGCTCTCTTGATGTCAGCATGACCAGAAAACTCTTCTGATATTTTTTCTGTGTGTTTGTTTGATAACTATTCAAACAGATGTTAGCTAATTCAACCCCCAGACAGTCAATTACATGTGCGTTTGTTGATCTTTGTGCATGTAGTGTTCTCACAGAGAGCTAGCTCCTCACCACTGATGGGTTTTCTGGGATATTGAATGCATGATGAATATTTTGCATATTTTGTATTGGTGCTTGCCCTTGGTTTTGTCCTACCTTTGTGTATCAGGTGATACTCTGAAAAGTGGCAGTGCTCCATTGCACACTACATTACACAAACATTATAGAATACATGCTCCATACGTACTCGTTACACATATCCTTGATAGTTTATTCTCTTCCCTATGACTATATATTATCATTATATATATTAACAGCTTAGGGATACGGTTTTCATCATAGCTGTGATCTAAAACCGTAAGTTAAGATCCTCCACCAGGTTGTGAGAACCATTACGACTAAGTGTAGTGAATTTATATGCAAGTGTTTCTCATCTCTACCTTGCAGGAGCATATAGCGCAGCGGTCAAAGCTGGGTTTCCAGTCTTCTCCATTGCGCCTGATTCCTTCTTCCTGAGGACAGTCGCCACTGCAGCCCGGACCAGATGTGCACACACAGTCGTAGCCTCCCGGGAGGTTTACACACACACTGTCATTCCAGCAGGTGTGTGTCTGCAAACTGCACTCGTCGATGTCTGGAAGACAAAGAGCAAGCCACGGTTAAAGACTATTAACATGTCATTTGTTATACAAATGTAGGAATGTAAATTTGTGTGCATGTGTGTAAGTGCGCGTTTCACAGTCCTGTTAGTTTTGTTGGATACAACATACAGAACAAGACCAAATTAATTTTTCTGTGGAAAAACTAAGACCAATGAGAAGCAGGTTCAACACAACATCAGTAAACAAGACTGCATCAGGTTTACATTCCTGCACGTCTTTTTCTCTATTAGTATCAGAGCAGTTTCATCAGTTTGGAATTACAAAACATGTTTGCCTCTCAAATTATTTTGTTAAAGCTGTGACATTTGACAACATGACACAGTATTGAGCACTTTTATGGTCCCAACCATATCACAACCTGCAGTATCAACTATATGCTGACGTACTTACGTTTCTGCTAATTTAACACAATAAAATTAGCAGCATTTAACATTTGAGAATTGTCCTGGAAAAAAAACTAAATAACTTTGACTTTGATATATAACCCTGCCACCTAAAAAAAAAAATCATACAATAAACACCTCATTTGCTTGGAAAACACACTTCAGATGAATCATAATTAATGTCGTACAGCATGTTTCCTGATGACTGTCTTCAGCTAGAGCTGCAGTGTTGTATTACACTACAAGATGCAATCTATACCTTTACTAACTCTAGATATGGTATATCTTCTATTTCCTCACGTTACTAAGGAGACCAGCAGGTATCCAGTGAACTATTTGAAATAATTTATGTTGCGCACAAATATTTATATTTCAGGCATCCAAATTACTTCAATTATCCCTTCAAATTAATAGCATTCAGTTGTTGTAATAGAAACTGAGTTGTGTTGTTGTGGTCAGACAGGGAGGGGAGTGTTAGCAGCAGGCTTACTGCTGTGTTTCAGTAAAGATATTTCTTCAAGTTATTTAAATTTATAGTGTAGCTTACCTTTTCCGTCACAGTATGACACATGCTGCTGGGTAATGGGGTGCAAAATAAACACTGATCATATGAAGTGTGTGGATATAATGTATTTGCAGGTTCTGACTGTTAATCAACACATTGTATTGTCTGTTTTCATTCCTTAAACATATTTTAAGGTATGGTAAATTGTTTTTGGTCTGCCATAATTAACTCAAACAAATTACTCGAGTTATAATCTGAGGGAAGAAATTAGGTCATTTATCACACCCTTCCCTTTATATACAAAGAGTGGGAGAGACTGGGGACAACTGCAACAAGTCTTCTTCCTCCAATCAGAAACATGCTAGAGTGATGATACTTATCCTGCACATTCAACATCTGCTGCTGAATATATTTAAAAAAAGAGGTATGAAAATAATTTTTTTCATGAGCTGTATTTTTTTCCCAAACTGTCCTGACCTTTTGTATGAATAAATCAAAATGTACTAATTTTGAATCCTGTCATGATATGTGTGACTTCAAAGCGACATGGCGACATGGTTAGCATGTGTCAAGCTCAGTGTGTCTAGCTAGCACATGATGTTCTGTCATGGCCACTGTCCCCCAAGCTGAGTGGCCATATCAAAACAGTTTTTACAACATTGTTTTGCAAATTTTTTTCAACCGATGCAACAAAAATTGCTCATTTTAACATGAGAGAATACAAACCAGTTATTTTGAGAATTTTTCATAGCAGTAGAATATATTAATTGTGCCTATTTTGACTCAAGGTAGGCCTATGTTCTATAAAAAACAAAACTCAACTGCTCTTAAATAAACATTATTAAATAAATAACTAATACTATCAGTCTATTAGTTACTTAAGCATGAATTAATTAGTGAAATTTAATGCATTTTTAATACGTTTCAACCGTCCCCGGTCTCCCCTACATCTTGCATGCACACTGGCATCGCAGCTTCAGTCACGTCGGTTACAGCCTCAGTGGATTCAGAAGAATCACCAAAGGGATGAGGCATCTGCTCCGTCAGCTTCTTTTTCACTTTTCCGTCTCAACAAACCAAAAGGAACCAACGTGAGCAGACAGGGCGGATTTTCATTTTCACCTACTTTTCTTTATCAGCATAGCACAGGAAACAGCGCACCAAAAGTCTGTCCCTAGCTTTTTTTTATCAAGCCATGACATTTAACTCTCTTTATCCCCACTAAATGTGAGCTGTTCACAGAGAAAAAGACCAAAGTCCCTTCGACAGTAGGTCCACTCTCCTGTCAGCACCTGCTGCCTGCAGACATCGATCACACCCACACAACACCGACGGCACGCCACTGGTGTTGCATGAACAAAACCATGGAAACAGAAAATCTAAAACTAACTAATAATTTCAAAAATGGAATTCATGTTTTACTTAGTGTGACTCTGGCCATGCTCTCACACTGTGAGAAACACAGTCAATCAAGTCCTCTTACTTTATTCACACTTGACTGAGACAGGAAACTGTGGAGACTGTCAACAGGTCTAAAAAGCTTGATTTTCACACCTCCCGGTTTCCTTGCTGATACAGTATGTCTGACTTTTACTGAACAATATTCACATCAGCTGTATGTTTTAAAAAGGCTGTGTATGTAAAAGCCCCACCAGGGACAAGAGTTGAAAATGAACAATAGCTGTAAACTCTGTGTAGTACATTAGTTTCATGCTCTGTATTGGAACTATGTCAAACTGCACGACCCCCGTCAAATAAAATAAATTTTAATTCAATTCAGGCATTTTAGGACATATCAAACTCAGCTCTACATGATCAGACTCGACTAAACTGCCATATGTCTAAGTTGTACTTTCAGCTGTACTTTGCGCTTAACGCTGACATAGTAAGTTAGGATGTTGAAAGGCAAAACACCAATGGGCATTTCACCCACTCACAACTGATGGCCAAACACACGTCAGCATCACTTTGTTGCGCTGCACAGCATCAGACACGCCGGCATCCTACGCCCCTGTGTTTATACTCCGGAAAAGCAGCAATTTTATCACATACTAAAATTTGATCCTCAGATGGTCACATAGCTACTGGACTACTTCTGTCTGTCCAGTGCAGCCAGTGTGTGCAACAGGTGTCAAATTACACATGCCATGTTCTGCTGTAGAGAGCCAAAGTGAAACTTCAGGAAACTTTGTATGTTTAGATAAGGGCGGTAATTTAAAAAAAAGAGAAAAGAATCTAATATCATTGTTTTTAATGAACCCCATTTCCCATAAACCTTCGACCTCGAGCCCATGGACCAGCTCAGGCAACATGGTTATTTCAGACATGTCCTTAGTAACATCAAGACAGAGAGGACTGAAGTTTTTAGAGAGCAGAGATTACAGTTTACAAACTCTAAATGACTTAAGAAAAGAACATTGGTCAAATTTACAGGATGAATCCAAGTTAAGATGAAGTAGGTGTGCCCATGCTGGAGGGCTGGAAATTTTCACAGGAGCTCACACCACACGATGCTTTCTCTAGTGTAGAACAGTGAGTGGTAACCAGCAGGCAGACCTACTCTGGGTGCACATGAGTTTTTGGTCAATGCTGTGGCCACACCAGGCACAACAATAAGCTTTGACAGTGCTGAATACACACTCTAATTGGTTGCAGTATCGAGTTTGCAGGATATAGAGAGGAGGAAAACAGCTCAGCCGAGAATTTATTGTGCCTGCGACAGACTATTTGCATACACTAAATGAAATCCCCATCAGCCACTCAGACATACTGTATCTGCGCTGGTGAAGGATTAATGCTCTTCATGCTACATTCACCACAGCCACAGAGCTGCTGCTCGCAGACGAAGCGTACTCTTACACGAAGGCTGTGAAAGACTGTGTCTTACAACCAAATACAAAAGCCCCGGCAGAACTCAGCCGAGCACAGCCAGCCGTATGAGTAACTTACACTCATACCTGCATCTGCTGTTCAACATGAAAGGGCTAATTCTACAGCATATGTACATGACAGCTCACATTCATGCAGGTATAGACATACACACATACACACACACACAAGGATACACAAAGCAAATAAATCCCTATGACAGATGTTGGTAATTAGAAAGCATCACAAAGCTCAGTAGTAGAGTATTCAAATTATATTTCTTTGATATGTCTCCAGGCTGCCCATATGGAAAGGTCATGTACATTACAGAGAGAAAAAATATGATGCACACACACACACTGTTGTGCAGCGAGACAGTGGGGGTTTATGGTGTATTATCCTCATCTTTATGCACAATCTGTTTATTAAAGCCACCTGTCTTTCCCTAAAGCATTAGGCATAATAAACATGTTTTGGGATGCAGTCCATGCAGCTCTTTGTCAAAGCAATAAAGAGAAAGGACTGCTGCTTGCAGGTGGCTCTGGTCCTCACCACAACAATATGAATGCAACACAATACAGTAGAATGAAATGTACCGCATGGCAGCACAGCTAACTCAACACACTGCACAGCAACAAGACAGAACTGAGAACAACTGAACGCAACCTACTGTAACATTTTAATGTTACAATGAGATATTTTAATGTTACAAAGAGTCTTAACGTGTCACATTAATGCGCCACATTATTCTAACACAGCATAATGCTGATATATTGAAACAATGCTTTATAAAATATCAACATTAAACCAAAATTCAGTGTAATGTAATCTTAATCTTAAACAAAAATAGAAAAAAACTTTCTTTACTTGGTTATTTACTTGATCATGTCCTTGGTTAGTCCAATTCATTTCTGGACCTGAACCAAGCTTATTCAGAATAGGATGCTAGACAATAATACTACTAATACTGCCAATATCTATTTAGTACTTATCTTGCACTTATATTCTATATGTCCATGAAGTGTCCATGTGAAAATAGCTCTCATATGTCCAAATTGGAAGAGTGCACTTGGAAGAAAAGACTCTCATTGGCCCTGTTCAGAGCCAACATCTATCTCAGGTGATCTGATTATAATCGGGCAGCTCTAAGTTCAGGTGTGGCCGCACTCAAGATGCATTGAGGACGCATTTGAAATCCGATCACTCAGATCACATTCAGAGGTGGTCTGGGCCTCATTTGGCCACATTCTTTAAGCAGTGTGAACGCAAATGTGTCCTGGGCCACACTGAAGGACCGTCTACTCCACTGATATCATCTGCCATAGTCTGATGAGTCTCACAGCAGTTTCATAATGAACCGAAATTTATTTTACTATTTCAAATGGATTAAATCTTATTTCACTGTAGAGCTGTGTGCAGTGTATTGATTCGCTCAACCCCCTCCCCCCCTCTCTCTTTCACAAACACACTGACAATGGACCCATCTGTCACAGTCATATTGGCTAAAAACAACAATGCATTCGTGTTTATTTCCACATAAAGCAGACAAGTGAGATCCAATCACAAGTGGTCACTGGAGACGCATGTAGAGACGAATGTTAATGCCAGGGTTGAACTGACGTACTAAGAGCTGTCCACTTGTGATGGGATCACCGAAGACGCACGTTAATGGTGGGTCTGAACAGGGCCATAGAGTCACGTGTCAAGCAGTAGGAGGTCCTGAGTGTAGCATAGCCAGTTGGTCCATAATCCAAACATTTACATTTACATTTACTCATTTGGCAGACGCTTTTATCCAAAGCTACTTACATGTGAGGGATGAAACATGGGATATAGCATGAATTAGCACCAAATTCAAAGGATGAATTAGCACTAACACTACAACAAAGCACTTCATTTGAAAAACACAACAAATCCTTTTACTGGAGGCCCTTTTTCATGGGGCACACATCCACCAACACAGAATAAATCCCTGGATTGCTGTTATGGCAAAATACAGGGAGATTGTTTTCATCTATCCATTACCATACCCTTAGGATTTTATTTTTATTTTTTTTATTTTTTTACAGAAAATAGTATATGAAAGTGATGCTTTGGGCTGTTGAATTGCATCTGAAACCTTACCTGAAATCTGTGTATAGATTTGTTAAATATCCTTTTAACAGAAAAGTCACAACAAAAACAAAAAACAACCACTTAACCTCTTTGCCAGATGCGATTATCCTCTTCTCTCTCACTAATTCCTGTCCCTAGTGCTCTCTACTCTCCTGCACAGCCATCACATACTCTTTAGTCTCTGCAACTCTCTGCTTTGAGCTGGCTCTCTTATTACAAAATGTTACTTTCTGTTTGGTTGACTCATGAGAGGCTGTTGGAGGGATATTGTGGAGAGAAAAAATCCTGTTAAATTGTCATTTGTACTTATTTCCCCTGCTGGCTTCCAGCCTAATGCTGCATAGAAGGAGGAGAAAAGGTGGTGGATGTACTGTCACAGCAACGTGCACTTGTCTGGTGCAGGAGTGGCACACATAAAAGTACAAAATACACAAATATTATGACACACACTTGTATTTATGCTCAAAAGTCTAGGAAAGCAATGTTATTAATGGCGTCTCTTAATGACACACAAATAAGTGCTTTCACTAATCACATAGCATAAATCATATCCCTAATCTGTTGAAAGCCTCTGATCACAGAGCACAGTCAAGTAAGTTAATGTCCAATTAGACTTGACTGATGTGAGTAACGTCTCTGTCATTCGCTGCAGACGTGAGTTATGTGTTGATTTTATGTGATTATACCAATCTTTTAAATCATTCTGATGGCACACGTTTTTTGTTTCTATGAAATGAACCCAAGTGTGAAATGGTGCATTGGTGTCTGTGTGAAACTGCGCTACACCGCTGTCTGCCGCTCCAAAGTACATTTGCATCCACCTGTTATACGCACATTTTCCATTAGCACATGAAAATGATGGCTAAATGGAGAAAGAAGCGGAGATATTGCAAAAGGGTATACAAGTGGGTGTATTAACCAAAACAAAATGAATCAAAGTGCAATGGAAACAGACTCAGAAAAATAAATCCTCACAAGCGAGAAGCATGTGACTCATGAGTGAAAAGACAAATAATGTTAGTAGATGAAAACATCAGATCCGTGTGGGCCAATGAGTAGCCTGTAACCTTCCACAAATTAATACACGGAACTAATGTGATGCCATTTTTCCATCATGCTTTCATCCGTTTGAGGCTTGACTGGCACTCTTTTAATTGCGTCATCCTGTTGTGGCCTCTTTTTTTTTGTGACTGGATAATCACCACCGATTGTTTAGATTGTTTTGATGAGCCCACTCCTAATTTTTGTGTAGCAAAAGTTTGTGCTAAATCACATGAATACTTGACTTTTGTCTTTTTGTGTTACCTCCACTAGAACTGACCAAAGGCAGCCATTTTCGAAATCCTACACTGCTGTCAATCGTGGTTTTTTGCTGGGAGCGCGTGGTGCTGTTTGTGGCTTGACAAGAGATTTGGCCATCATTGACTTTATAAATCAAGAGGTTATAATACGTCCTCTGAGCAGCACTACGTCTTCAAGACAAATTAGAAATGAGTCACTTTCAGAAAATGATGAGACGGGTCAGGGCTAGCTGGTTAGCGTGCTAACTTCAGTAGAAGAAAAGACGTGATAGAGACGAGAGTTAACACTGGCATTGCTTTCCGCTTCTGGAGACAGCTGCTGGCAAGTAAAGGAATTTAGTTTGATGCTCAACAACATTTCTTCTAAAATGGTAAATAAATAGCTGTTAATGCTAACTCTGGCTATGTAGCAATAGCAAAACATATAAAAAGCTCCTTTAAAGGAAAACAAATTTATCAAACATTTCCTCTTTTAACTTAAAAGTTGGGTCTGAAAAGTTTGTAGCTTCCTTTTTAGTGGAAGATGGACGCTATAGTCAGCTTGGATTCACTGTTACATTTGATTCAAATTGTGACGCTTTTCAAACCACTCCTGCAGAACAGTCCACGTCTCTGCCGTTCATTTGTATGTTGAGTATGTTCCAAGCATTAGACGCTTCATCAATAATTGGCTAAATATGCTACTTGTGGTAGTGCTTAGGAGCTATAATCTCACACAGAAGTAGTGTGTTTACCTCTGATGTGGAGAAACTATGAATGTTAAAAAGATGCTGAACATGCAGACCACAGCAGAGAAGTGGATTATGCTGCACGGAAGGTTTGATACTGTACCATGACTCTGGAGACCATTGGAGTCCATTTTAACTCCATCCATTAAATCCAAGCTAACTATAGCTCTCGCCATCCACCTAGGAGAGAAACTACAAGCCTGTCATAGCCAGATTTGCAAGCCTTTTGGATGCCCAGCAAAGAGCTTTTTGGTAGAATATTCTTTTAATATTACCATTTATAGAAATATCCACTTAAACTGTTGTACTATAGTGAACCCACTTCATCTGAATGTGCAATGTTTCCCTGAATACTTCTGACAACTTGAAAACAAAAACTTTGATGTCTGGCTTTACATTTAGGTGTTAATGTATGGTGTTAATACATGTTCAGTAATTTTGTATCTAGTCCATTTATGGCTCCTGATGATGATGATAATTTCATTTTTGTGCTAAACTCTGAACATTTATGGTTAAGTTCATCTCCCATGACTCACACATGGTTAAGTTTTATAATGAGAAAAACAATTATATTTTGCAGTAGAGGCTGTGATGGCCTAAAGCTGACTCTAAATTAAAAGAAAGATTTAAATGTCAAATTGGATGAGCAAACTAAAAAAAATGGAGAGAAAAGGAAAACATGAAAGCAAAAAAACAGTGTTGATTAGTGACCTTGTTATAGATGCTCTGGGTGGTGCTCAGTCTGTGTGCTAAAATGACACCAAGCTGCTGCAAAGTAAAGTCAGACATATGTTTTACCTCTGTCTGTGAGTTTGAGAGAAAACACTTTCTGAATGTGCTGAAATCATATCTCCCCCTCTCAAAGGAAGTGAATCAAACCAGACTGCTGATGCTGCATTTTGATTTAAAGGTTAAGTGAAGGCAAAAGTCTTCCACTCAGCCAAGCAGCCCTGTTTGCCGCATCAATTACAACTTTACACCGGTGCATAGGCAAAAATTACAGCAGTGTCTAGGATTGGCCCTAATTAAGGCAGAATGCCGTGTGTAATATGCTGAACAATGGAGAATCATAAAATGCAGGTAATGTCAGTGCCAGGAATCAGTAAGAAGCTGTACTTGTGTTAACTGCGAGTAGCAAATGTTAGCACACTAGCACGCTAAACTAAGATGGTGACCATGTTAAAGGGGCTATTTCTTTTAGTTTTCAGTGCTGTGCACTACGTCTTCAGGGCAGATTGGAGGCTACAGAGAGTTGCTATCGAAAGTAACGAGACAGTCTGATATGGGCCAGGGCTAGCTGGTTAGCATGCTAATTTCAGTAGAAGAAAAGAAGTGATAGACCCACTACTGGCGACAGCTCTTGGCAAGTAAAGGAATGAAGTTTGATGCTGCACTTGCAACATTTCTTCTAGACTTGTAAGTGAACAACTTTTAATGTTAACACTGGCTATGGTAGCAATAACAAAACTGACAAATAGCTTCTTTAAACATCATAACTGCTATCATTAGCATATTAGAGTCAGTGTCAGCATGTTAGCATACTGAAACCATTATTTAACTCCAAGCACTGCTGCACATCAGTACAGCCTTACAGAGCTCTTAGCATAGCCATACACTCTTACTCTTGCTTTAAAATATCATGTGATTGTCATTTTAACAATATTTAAATGGGTCTATTTCAGTGTGAAGCAGGTCACAACTCCATGTTAAAGTATAGCCATGTAGGTTTTGCCGAAAACATCTTTTGAGCTGGACTTAAGCCTTAAGATTTACAGCCAGAGCAGAAAAACAACATATGTTGCTATCAAAGTCTGTTTCTTTCTCTCTGTTCCCTGGCCTTCACACTATGACATGAAATATTCAGTGGAGCATATTATATGACATCGATGACTTCTCTTTTTAAGTGGAACATAATCAAAATTAACAAAGTGTTTAAATCACGTCAAATAGGCCTATCAAACTCTTCAAATAAAAGGAAATGCTTAAAGTTCATTATAGCTCTTCACACCATCCTAAAACCTTTATCTGTCAGAGCAGCAGCACAAATCTGTGGGTGTGCAAGTGACAGTAGCAGCATCTACGCCTGAGTAAACGTCGCTGAAATACTACTGATTTCTTTCTCCTTGTTTCCAAATTTTGCTCTAAAATTGATCCTACTGTCAATTATCAATACATGCCATGATGTAAGGGGAAAAACCAAAGCAGTGTAAGATACTGTACATGGTCTGTTTAAAACTTTGACTGCATGAGACCATTAACATGCAATAGCATTATGAAATGCCCCCAATCTTTGAAAACACTGTTGCTTGCAGTGTGAATGTGTGATTATCCATTCATTTAATAATTGATTTTAAAGTCAGGCCTTACACTGTATTCTCCTGTTCCATGCATTATCAACACTGTTTTTTGACACAAGAAACACACGTCTCCAACTCTGCCTCCTTGTCTTTGCAGGCTAACACATGGGAGGGAGGCCACACGACACAAACATCTAATAGCGGCACAAGGCTGATGTGTGTTCCTCATGAATATCTCATTATGGTTTGCGTGTGGGTTTCACCGCGCGTGGTTAGATCTCGAGCTGTGAAGGTGGGAAGACCTCTGATGAGCCTCCTTGTAAAAGCCTGCTGGGTGGCATACAAGGACCACACATGCAAGCACACATGCACCCATCATAGATTTCAGGATAGACGAGACAAATAATAACAATCAAGCAATCATGTACGAGACCAGAGATGAAAGAGAATTTAAGAGGAAGCCAGACAGTGACAGTATTCAGAATTCCTGAGTAATTGGACAGAGAAAGAGAGAGGAAGGGAGGGTGGTCTATAGTAGCTAGGTGCTTGGCATGCAGAGTCTGAGGGGCTGGTAGTTCAAGCAGTGATAAGGATGTTTGCAATTCAGTGTATGCTCACCAATGCAGGAGCTCCCATCAAGCAGGTAGGAGCCATTGTCATGGAAACCACTTCTGCATTCACAGTGGTACCAGCCGGGCAGGTTGACACAGCGGGAGTGGTTGTGGCACTCAATCAGGCCCTCTGCACACTCATCGATATCTGAGGACACACACACAGACACACACACACAGTAGCATCAGCATCAGTCTAAATTCATTTTCCTGGCAACGACCACGAGCCTGAAACTTCAGCTCAGTTGTGCCATTAGATTTTTTTCATTTTTTGGCCCGCTCTTTGATCTGTGCTAGTTGCAACATTGGAGGCTGAACCAATCAGAGCAAACCGCTGCCGCCCCAGCAGAGCTGGCCACATTAGACAGCCAACATCTCTGCCGCCAGTCTGCCACAGCAGACGGTCTTTTGGAAATCACACCATTTGGCAGCAGAGTTGTTGCCTTTGTGCACTTCTCTATTTCTTCCTCTTGCACATTTTGCCATTTTGACTCAGCTCGCTTTGTCTGCAGCGTGCAGCATGCACACACTCGCCCTGCCCAGAGGTGTTAGGTCTTCGCTCTCTCAAATCTCTCTCATTAATTATGTATGGCGTGAGCACTGCATCTCTCTCATCTGCAGCTATCGTGCTTCTGGCTGTAAGACCTGACCTGCACACACACCGCGATGGTTACAGCGTGACCTTCACTCACACCTTCAATCCACCTGAATGCAAACCATAACAAACAGGGGAAGGTAGCAGTGGGCTGCTCAACTGTCATGTTTGTGGAAGTCTCATACAGTCACTTAAGGAGGAAAAGCCCATATCTCGACAAGAGAAAGTGCAGAAGTTTGTAGCTTGACCAGGAGGTATATTTATATTATGTAATGGACTGTGAGAGGGTTTTTTACAAGCGAGTGAGGGTTGGAGAATCTTTTTATATATACAATTTATAGAGTGACCATGTAGTCTCAAAAATTCAGTTTTGTTTTTGTGAAATCCACCACTGACAAAGCTCTACCTAATACAGACGTGTTACTTCCCGATGCAACTGTGGTTCAAATTCATACACGTATGATTAAAGCAGTATGAACAATGATACGATAAGTGAAGTGACATCCTGCCTATAAATGGAGTTGAGATTTAGGCCATGTAACTTCAGTGTGTCAAAAGCATTCAAGATCATTTCTAATTAAATCTGATTTACTGATTTAATACTATTCTTTTTAAACCTGGAGTTAAATGATAATATCAACATCAATTCCCTCTTTGGTTACTTATATGCCATCCGCTTGGATGTAACATGATTAGCTTGCCAGCTAACAAGACACAACATAAAAAAAGATTCAAACATTTTACCCATAGGTAAAGTCTACAGAAATGTGGACTTAGCAAAAGTGCATGTGAAGGGCTCAAAATGTATGCGATCGAGCCTTCATTCTCTTGAAGGTTTTATAGTGGGACGGCCCTGAGGCCTCGAGCTCATAGGGCTGTCCCATGAGTCTGACACCGGGACTGGACCTTGGTGAATATGAAATGGTGAATGTGAATCAGGTGAATGTGAAAGTCCAGTTATCCCCACTACATACTACGTCTGTGTATATAGAGCAGACAATGTGAGAGCAGTTCCATTTGACAACCAGTTTCTCCGCCCACAAAAAAAACCAAACTGGTGCTCTGATCTTGTGTTATGAACACATTTGTGTTGCTCCAGTCCTGTTGTGACACCTTTGGACAAGCCTTAAGAGCATACACACACAGACACACACCAACACACACATGCAGTATTTATCTGCGCACAGATAAATGGGAGACTCGGGGTGAGCCGTTTAGCAGTGTGTGTGTTGCGATTGTGCCATCGGGCTGGTGCACTGTAGGTAATAAGACGTGACAGCTGCCGGGAGGACTGCCCTCTGTCAGCCTCTGAGGTCAGAGATCCAGTCAGAGCTGCACCAGAAGAATCCCTTTCTGACATCCCACTGAAAGATAGCAAGATTAGAGGTTACTGGTGGCTGAGAGCAGCTAACCCTTCAACAAAAGAGCAGTGCTGTGTAGAGTGCACGAGAGGGCACGAGTCCACGGGCTTGTGCTGGTTATAATGCGTGCTAAAGGTAAAACCGTAACACTTTAATCCAGTAGCGATTACATTCCTTCAGCGAGGAGTCGGTGCGTCGTTAAGTTTCATGTATGACCCTGAATTGGTTTAACAGGATTCATTTTTACAATTTAACAAATTGGATGTATAAAAAGTAATAAAGGTAGTAAGAGAAGACACCATCAAGAATAAAACTCTCAAGCCTCAAGTTGAGACATTGCAATCAATGTATGTTTTCCTGTGTAGTTGCCCGTACCAGTGTCAAGGACGCGATCCCTCACTGGGCTCCCGAACACGAACACCGTCAGTTCTGTTCATCACAACAAATGCTCATATTGGAGGTAACAGGACCCCTGATCTTTACAGATGTGTGTCACAAAGTGCTACAGAGGAACAGAGGAGCTCACTAGTTTACCAGTGAGAAAGTCTGACAGCGTGGACTATATGTCCAGTCTTGTACTTTACTGTATCACAGATGTTTGTCTTTTTAAACATATTCAAACAAACAAACAAAAAAAATAAAAATCATTGAGGCACAACTGATATAACAGTAAAATAAAGGTACTTCTTGGCCCTTCTGCAGGTCCTTGAAAAACATTAAATCCAATCATTTGAAATTTAGGCCTTAAAATGTTAATATGACTTTGTCCGATCCTAAAAATTAATTGAATTATTAAGATAATGTTTTTTTCATAAAGTACAAACTGTGCAGCCCAGTCAGAATTTATCGGCGCACACCCACCAAGTGTGTTGCGATGTGGTGTGTGGGCTAACGTGGTGTCTCCTCTCATTAAAAAAAAAAAAAAAAAATACAGCCCCTTCTAGAAGTAATAAGTTAAAATTGCTTCTCTTTATGTTATTATCATCTAATATGGGTAAGTATTTGAAGCCTGTTGAAAATAATGCATATGAATACGACTGCACCTTGTACAACAAACCACTCAGATATAAGTCACTACAGTTACACAGGAAGTCAGAAAAACATAAAGCCGGCATAAAAAGACACGAGTAACTGCCTGCCATCACCCAGCAATGTTCTGTTCCTCGTGAGACCCACTCTGCGGTAACAGCGTTAACTCCTGCAACTCCGGTAACACACACACACACACATTGGTCTTTCTTAAGTTGTGAGGACACTCATAGACATGATGCATTTCCCAGCACCTTTACCTTTACTAAATACCTGCCTGACCCTAACCTAAGTCTATCCGGAACCTTAAACCAAGTCTTAACCCTCAAACAGTCATTTGAAGTTGTAGACTTACAACACACATGTACATATATACTACTGTTGTGTACACACAGATCTGATCTGTGTAGTCATGTGTTGTTTTTTCATATGGTAAAATGAAGTGAAGGGGTTTCAGAGAGGTAGGCAGTGAATAAAAATACTGCATGTATTACATCTTGAAATAAAAAGAAATGAAAACAACAGTAAATGATCTACGTTACTTTTGTTGTAATGTATTCATTTAGCAGGTCGCGATTGCAAAGCTTTTAAGGGTCGTATGCAAGCAGTGAGATAGCTGAGTGTCTGTTTAACCCTGCGACAGAACGCAGCAGTCATCAGTCACTGTGGCTACACAGAGAGGGCTAACAGCTGCCAGCAGCTCTAATATACACCACAGGCAGACCACATATCACTTTATATAGCATACAGTTTGACTAATGAACCTACAGCACACTGTATGTCTGCTGCAAATCTCGCTGTCGCTGTAACTCTTCAAATTAGTTATTTGTCAAAGTAGCAAATAATGTACGACGTGTAGCACAAATTAGGATCATGGCATTAAGTTTTAATAAAAATCATTTCTAATTTGCTGACATACAGACTTTATAGTTACATATATGTTTTAAGCTCCTGGACCTTCAGGCTCTTGCAAACCACTTCCCTGCTTTGCATAAACAAATAACCATGTTCATGTTCCTTTTGGAGAAAAAAATTTGTAAAGAAAAGCAATAACGCCCCGTTCAAACCTCGACAGTACACAAACAACAGGCGACAGCGCTGTCTGCCTTCCTAATAACAATAATCCTGCCCTGCTCTCCAGCGTCTGTCCATAATTTAGAAGATGTTTTTCACCACTACTACAAAACACTACCACTTCAATTATGAAGTACATGAGGTGTCGCGGTTTTTCTTTCATCTTCTCATTTTCTTGTCTCAATCTGCAACCACTCATTTCTCTGCCTCTCCCCATGTCATCCGTCCCTGTATTTTACTGCTTTCATTATGTAAAACAGGGAACACTGACATCACTGAATTTGGAACACTGACTATGAAATTAAAAACCGCCTACTTTCAGCTGCAAGGTTGTGTGAAGGTTTTTAAATCACACCCGAGGGTGTTGCAACACCTGAAACCCCCACACTCTCAAAATCCCTGCTTCAGCCCCTGTTTTGGACAATAGATCAGAACAATGAGCCTAACATACGGTCAAGGCAACCAAGAAGTCAGAGCCAAACACTCTTGACTTGCGAAGTCTGTCGCCTGACCCCTACACAGCTGATCATGTGTTTCATTTGCTGAAGAAATGTAGCTTTTACATCCCGGTTAAACACATTGTGCTGGGAATTGGGGTCACACAGTGACTACTGTTGACTGGGGCAATCGACCAGCAGTAGCCACTGATTTATTCATGGCAAAATCAATATGAAACTGGTGATGCTTCTCATTTGGCAGGGCAAAGTTAAAAACTTGGCTGGCCCAGCACGGTTAATATGAAAACACTCTAAGGTTCACTCTCTTTCCTTAAAGGTCGGCACTTGGTTGGCATTTGGTAAACGGCATTTAATTTGCATCTGGAACTTTCCTAAAAGCAGAGCCTTACACGAAAGCACCGCACAAATTTCCTTGATGAGCAAATTCACAGCGACTCCATTCATGACTGAGATGAGTTTTGTATGAAACTTCACACATTCGTGCTGGTGTGAGAAAGACTTGAAGCCAAAATGTCCCTGAAACAAGCAGGAAGTGAAGCAGACTGCAGCACATGTCTAGAGGAGCATCCGCAGGGAAGATAGCAGATTACTTCAGATAATCACTGAACATTTTAAATATGATACCTTATTTAAGTTAATCTGAATTTGTCCTTTTAATGTTGGTCTCTTAAAGCCAGAGGAGTTCCTACACTCTTCATCATCATTAAAACTGAGAGTTAACATTCAATGCAGGTTTTTTGCGTTGTTCATCAAAATCGCTGCAATACAGATTGAATACAACATAAAATGTGACTTCCAACCGCACTGCTTCACCTCAGTGACCTCTGTGAAATTTACATCAATGTTAGAAATAAAAGGCATTCTGTATCAAAAGTAGAACAACTTTCCACCTGTATTCCACCTCTGTTTCCATCATCTTTCTATTATTCAGCACCCTTTGCTCATTAGAGCTCACAGACCTTGTCTGCATTGTTCCACCTGGCAACCGCCCACACACACACACAACCCCACACACCTCTATTGTGTACAGTTTTTTTTTTTCATCAACTACAATAAACTCACCTTCCATATATAGAAACTTAATGTGGCACAGAGCCTCTCTGAATAAAAGCGTTGGAGTGAGAGGAACACAAAGCCGAACAATAACAATGCACCTGCAGATTATACAGTGTTATTTTCCTCCTGTGTGTACACCATTAAGTGCTATCACACATCAGTCTATCAGCTCTTTTGGCTTGATTTTTGAGGATTTAAATACTTTCTCATTTATGCATCATAGCAAACTAAGGTGGTGGTGCCTTAAAATCGATTTTGCAATTCGAGGAAACAGGAGAAGGTAGGTCGATTAGCTTTAGCCAAGGCTATGTCACAAGTTAGCTTCAACGGGCTAGAGCTAGTATTGTAATCTATACAATGTATAAAGCTATCAATGATCTTTTTTTAATTAATTTCTGATTTTCTTGTATTACCTAAATCTTTATCTGTAACAAAAGACTGTAAATAAAGATGGACATAGGCTACGTGACCTCACTTAAAGTCTTAACTTCTGAACACTGAGTGTGCGTGCGTGATCCAAACCGGAAAGGGCTCATCCACTGACGGGGCATTAACGTGCTCTGAAAAATTTGAGGAAAGAGCATCATTTAAGTGTCGCCCGTGTCTGAAGCAAGAAAGTCCAGTTCAAATTTAATGCCGGTCTGATAAGTAGTTGGTTGTGTCATTCCAACAATCTGTCTGATCTGAGACCTGTGATAATTCACAGCTGAAATTGTAACCACAGAAATAACGAATTCCACCAGGACCCTGGATCTCCTTTTACTGGAGAGCACGTGTTGTTTAAAATCCCATCCATCACCCGCCTAGTAAGACCTTTTTATTTAGATGTAATAAAAGCTCATTTCATTCACACACACAGTCAATAATTCCTCTTGCTCAATAGGGTTATAAAGCTATTTGTTAACTGGTGTGCGTGTACAAGTGAGTGTTTGTGTGTGAACAGCCATTCATTCTCTTTGTCTGTGGCAGTGAAGTGGACAGGTGACCTTCCTGTTGTATGGGGTACAATATGCTAGAGTACACATGGGCACACACACACACACACACCCACATTCCATCAATCCTTGTTACAGCCACAGGAAGGAAAGCAGCCAGACAGCATTTCATATTTCCCTCTGTTTCCTTCCATTACAATGCAAACGGGAGCACTTAGTACTTTCTGCAGGGCTTCACTTCTGCCCCGTCTGTGAATTTTCCCAGCGGGGATACATGAAGACTTTGTGACAGCCCAGAATGTGAAGAGCTGTGAGTTTTAGCTCAGCGAGGAAATGGGAATCAATCCACACATAGTTAAAATAATCCCCGAGCTCTCTGGAGGATCCTCTGGACTACTGAGCTTTACATAATTACACTTATCTCAGCCCTACTAACCTACTGAAACAACATCACAGGAAATGCCACACGGGGCATTTACAGTAAAGTGTCCTCAAACAGAAACAGTCACCGGAGGTTTGTGTTTGTTGCTACCTGACAATCTGTGACCAGTAAATGTGCATGAAATTAACAGCCTGCTGGATTAAAGCAGCAGTTACAGTGACCACAGACCATAACTAAGCACTAATGATGGGATGCAACGCTGCTCTATACTACTTCTGATATCAACACTCATTTTCATTTACCTCTTGTAATTGCATGTGATAAAACGTCTACTTGCGACAGTAAGCTGTTACTGACTTGATACAGTATTTAAGGGTTTTATATGTACAGTTTGTAAGTTTTTGGACATCTAGGTTACATGTAAATCCTGGTGTCTCATCAGTGTCTAAAAGTCTAAAATATTTCTAGATAAAGCAGATCCTAAATACATCTTCAAATATTATCCCTAAAATTTTATTGCTCAGTGAAGTGGCACCAACATGGAGCTATTATCCAGAAAGTGAAAATACAGTCACAACCTTTCATTTCAGTCTCAATGGATAGCTTTGTAAAAAAAAAACCTCATGTGGCCACATTCTCAGATTCATCTGCCTCAGTGTGGAAATAATCCAAGGCACCCTGCTGATGTGTTTTTCTTAAACCTACCTCAAAAGCTAAAAAAAAAAGGGAAAAAAAGGGAAAAAGAGAAAGAAGCCGAACTATCATGGGGTCAAAGTGTTGCCTTTGAATGAGAAAAAAAAAATGCAGTCCGTCTTCTGTGCAAAACTGACTTCTAAAGTTTAGCTGATGCTGCTACTCAGCTAAATGCCCAAGAAGCATAAAGCGAGAATGTCTGAAGACTGTTAAATATGAAGTTATCCACTTGATTTGACTGACTTAAACCGCTGAAGCCTCATATTAGCTTTGATTTAACTGCAGAAAGCGTTTTTGTGAAGTGCAGATTTTGCCCCCCATGTCTTCCACTGCGGTCACACTTGGAGGAGATCTCCTCAGTAAAGAGCGAGCGCGCGGTCACACTTTCAGCGTGCATATGTGAGGGCTGTTTTAAGACAGACGTGAAACAATCTGAACAGGTTCGTCAGGTTTACACTTTGAACTCAGCGGTGAAAAGCTGCGGATGCTTTCCGCAGTTTGGCTGAACCACAAAACTCCTCAGCAGTCACATTGAAGTCAACTCGGAGAACAATGTTTGTTACAAAATGGGTCAGCTCTCACGCATCCACATACTCTGCAGTACAGTACCTACATTATATTGCATTAGCTGTTTTGGGAGTTGGTCGTTTGGGGAGCTGTTCTGTTTTTGATCTCTGAACCCGGATTGAAGCCTTTCAGAAAAATAAGTCACAAGGATCCAGCGGTGGATCTGTGGCGGCTCTATGAACCCACTGGAGGAAGACGGGCGACCCCGAAGAACGGATTACCGTGGGAGAAGATGAAAAGATCAACTCTGTTCCCATGTGCTTTATATTTAGATGCTCTTAAACTCCCACTGAGCCGCAGTGTACCCCCACAGAGGAGAGGAGTCAGTGGAGCAGCGAGGTGTTTCATTACGCGGGAGGGAAGGGCAGCAGAGAGGCAGATGGACGGAGGTTCATGAGAGACGTACAGACAGACAGCGAGCGAGTTTGACAGACACTCTCAGGTAGAGACGCGCCGAGAGGGAAACACAGAGACAGACACAGAGAACATGAGTTAAAACAAGAAGCTTCTGTACAGCTTGTACAAGTTGCCTACAGCAAGTCTTCAAGGGAAACTCCACCATCCCGACAGCAGGACATGAAAGTCTTTCACTTCAGTAACACTATTATGACATAAGTACAAGACGGCTGTAGATGTCACATGATGTGTCAAATAAAAACTACGGAAACTCTAAAGGGAAAAAAAGTGTGTTTCAAATAAGTGTTGTGCTAAAATGCGAAAACTGTTTACATGTCTGACACTTTCATTATACTGGTCGGTAACAATATAATCGTTGCCCTAAATCTGAATGAGCGGTGACATTTGAACTGACACTTCATTTTCTTTCAGCTCTTTCACTTCAAATGCCACTATTTATATAATGAGACATTTGCATTGCTCTCAGTATTTCAGCTGCGATTTCTCAGCTGAATCAAGCACATGTGCTTTCTCTTCAAAGATGTACCCATTACTAGTTTGTTATGAAGATATGATCTCTCCGAGTGTTCAGGATTTTGTCCATGTTTATCTTTGTTATCCCTCATTCTCTTCAAGCAAACTTCAAAATCAAAACTGAAGACAAATGCAGAGTCGTCGGCGGCTCAGGTGTAAGCTCAGAGTGATTAGAAATGAAACCCTGTTCTTCTGAAGTTTCTGCGAATGAGATATACAGCGAGGTCTCAGACATTTGTGATGGGGAGAGACAGACACAGATTTTGACAGAAGGAGACAGAGCGACTGTAACCTCCTGGGGCAGCAGCCAGAGGGCCACAGGGAGAAGCCTCATCAGTGGGACGGTGTGTAAGTTCACATTTTGGTGCTTATGAGGAAATAAGAGGGGAGAGGGAGAAGGGGGGCTGCTTTCTGCGCCTCATCCGCTCCTCACTTCAACACTTTATTTTCTTCTTTGCATAATCTCTCTGCTCTCTGCTCGCCCCCTCTAAAGTGGTTCAAAGAGGAGCAACAGAATCATTTTGCAGATGCGATGTAGTCATTTTTCAAACCGCTCTTTCACTCTGTTAGTCATCAAAATTCAATTTACAAGCACAAATGTAAAGCCTGTGCCAAGTTGCCATGTCGAAACGTTACCATTTGGATATAAAATTTAATTTTCAAAGAACAGCACTGAGGATTTGGTTTGCCATGTTAATTAATTGATAGATATTTGATGCTGTTTTTTTTGGAGGTTAATTAGCCCTTGGTTTATTGCCAGCTTTCATAAAATGTGTTGCATGCTGATTGCCACTGATTACCTCTCAGAGGTTCAAATACTTAAGACCTGAGAGTATGTCTGATTCATTATTTTCTCCACAGCAAAGATAAAAGTGTTGTGAAAGAGAAGAAGAAGTGCAGTGAAGTGATTTAACCACAGAGTTTTTTTTATTCTACTAAACTTTGAGGGATGAAAATGCACAGCTACAGTAACTGACTGGCAACTTCCAACCTTTGTTTGATAAAAGTGACTGAAAACTGTGCATTTCCCCATGAACATGCACATGCACACACACGCACGCACGCACACACACACACACTCACATACATCTTTGTCTTAGTAAATTTGTGTGGAACTGCATTTCCTAGCCCTTTACTCAAACCTTAACCGTCACATCTGAACGCCGTCTCCATTTAATTAACTTGAAGGAACTTCAGCAGAAATGACAATTTTAACCCAAATGAGAAACTCAAACCAGCCAGTATGTGTGAAAATTAAACTTTCACCTTATCACCACTGCTACAGGAAACACCAGCAGGGGTGAAATCAGTTTTTAATTTTCCATTGATTTGACTAATTTCATACATGTATATGTTTTCTTCTTACTTAAGATGTGCTACATAACGATGTAAGGGCCATCTTTAATTTCCCTTTGGGCTTAATAAAGTCTTATCTTCAGGGCAACAGTTTACTTTGTCATAATAATGTAATCTTGTGGGGGGGATTTGGCAGGGAATGGTATTTTATTATCCTTTTGTGAAAATCAATGAGGAATTAATCACACACACACACACACACACACACACACACACACACACACACACACACACACACACATAAAAAAGACAAAAAAAAAGAAAAAGGAAGAAAGCATTTGTGTAGTTTTTACACTTAATATCAGCCGCTCCCTCCTGACTGGTGCTTTCCACTGAGTGTTATCCGCAGACAACACAGACTTGTGATGAAGAAAGGAAATGTGTCCCAGGGGGGTTTCAGCAAACAGACGTGCACCATCTTCCTCTGCTTTACGCGTTAACGGAGGGTGTATCAGGACTGACAGCAGTACCTGGGGTCTAAGTGTTTGTGGATACACATGGAGCTTTTTGTCACCAATAACGTGCACATGTATGTGCAAGCCGGTATCTAAGGAGAAACCATGGCAACACTCGGTGAATGGCTGACCCATGAATGGGAGGGGTCTGTGCGAGCTGGTTGATCACTTCAGTAAAATGAGACCGCAGAGACAGAAGCTTTAATAACAAGAGGAGAGGAGAGAAATGAGGGATGAAAAGAGATGATGAATGAGCAGAAAAATATGAGAAGAAGGAGTGGAATAAAAAAAGGTAGAGTCTGAGGATGTGGTGATGGAAATGAACAGGAGGAGGAAGGGAGAGTGGAAAAGGAAAGGAGGAGAGATGGAGGAAGGAGGAGAGAAGAATAAGAGACAGGATAAAAGAAAGGGGAGGAAAGGAGGAAGAGGAATACAGGAAGGAAGAGAGGGGGATAAGAAGGAAAATGAAGGAGGAGATGAGAGGAAAGAAGGAAGAGGGGAGGAGGCGAGTTGAGAAGAATTAGCAGTCGTTTTCTACAGCTCTCCTGGGATCCTCAATCTCTGCAGTGTCCAATTTAAACACAGGGCTTTAGAGATAGAGAGTCAAAGTGTGTGTGTGTGTGTGTGTGTGTGTGTGTGTGTGTGTGTGTGTGTGTGTGTGTGTGTGTGTGTGTGAGAGGGAGACAAGAAGGAGAGCGAAACAAAGGGCAACTGCCGAGCCCTCAGACCGACCCTGATGACCGGGATGGTCATCAGGGTCGGTCTGACAATATGGATGCTCCATTTGAACAAGACGGACATGTGAAAGGTCAACAGGGGTCGTCAGGTCTTACCTGTCTCGCAGCGGCGTCCTGTAAATCCCGAGGGACAGACGCACGTGTTGGGAGACACACAGGTCCCTCCGCTCCTACATCCCTCTTCACAGAAGGCTGGAGAGACAAAGAGAAATTTGTTAGTTCAGTTTGTCTTCATGTTCTATCACAGCAGCAGCAGCAGCAGCAGCAGCAGCAGCAGCAGCACAAAAATGGCTTTGAATTCCTGCAGTTAAAGGTTTGGTGAACGCATTACAAGGTGCAAAGTGGTTCCCCTGACTATTTTAAAAGCAGCGTAACAGTTCTGGGAGGAAACACTGACACTTTTTTGTCATTCACATGGGTGTATAAATGGCATTTTTATGTTTAGAAGTGTGTGTGTGTGTGTGTGTGTACTCAGGATGTGGAGAGCCATGAAGCAACCTGACAAAATATTATCACACGATCTGAAATGGCAACATTGCGCATCTGAACGAGGCTGTTCTGCTACACTTTTATTACCCGACATCAGCTCAGAGCTGTAACCTGTCCTCTTTAAAATTCATTTTGGTTTATTGAAAGTGTGTGATGTTAAATCTATCTTTCAAGTGGTTATCATCTAGAGGACAGCTACTCCACGTGGCTGCAAAAGTATCATAGTTAAGTGATGGAGATTAAAAAAGAAAAAAGTCAAAATGGGTGAAAATGTCTGAAACAGACACTTTTTTTTTTTTTTAAACGCTGCACTGATAAATAACTAACAATGAATCAAATGACTGAGTAATGTGAAAGGTGTATGCCAGATGTGTGGGTATACATCTGTTCGCTAACCTGTTGCACCGTGTTAAATCAGCTGTTTGAAAACTCTTGGTTTTAATTGGTTACAATAACCAGTCGTGAAGCATCATTCATCTTCACTCGATGCTTCTGCTACAAAAAGTGAACTGAATATTGTTTGTGTTTTCCAGTGGGGATTATTGTAAAAGTTTGGTTGCGCTGGCTGAAAAGCACAACAATGTCATTTTATTGAGGATACTTAGGCTCGGCTCCAGGGTAAGGGAACTGGCTTTATATAGCACATTCATCCTGAGAACAGTGAACTCACGCACACACCCACATTCAAACACTGATTTTGGGGCCAAGCTGGCATTCAAGGTGCTAACCTGTAACATCAGGAGCCGAACTCGGTGTCAAGGTCGACCTACTCTAACACTTGAACTACTGCTGTGCCACGCTTCAAAGAATGTGGTAAAACCCCAGCATGTATGGATTTGCTGCCTCTCACTTTTTCCTGCAGTATGTGTTTTGTAAGTGCCTCGTGTTGCTGGTAAGAGGACCAACGAAAACAAAAGGCAAAATGACTCTTCCAAAAATGAAATGCATGTTCTGACCCGCCAGCACTTTCCTCAAAGTCCGGTTGAGTTTAGGCAAGTAGAGCTACTTAGTTTAAATCAGGGGAAGGTCACCTTCACGTCTGTGTCGCATCATTTCTGCAGATTTATCAGCTGCACATTCACGCTGCCACTCCTCTGTTCTACCACATCCCAAAGTTGTTAAATGGTAAATGTACTGCACTTATCTCGTCTTATCGACCACTCAAAGCGCTTTGCAACATGCCACATTCACCCATTCACACATCGCATTCATACACACGCTCATACACTGATGGAACAGCCAACAGGGGAAAATTTGCACCCTTCAACATGCGGAGGAGGAGCCGGGGATTGAACCATCGACCTTCTGGTTAGTGGACGACCCGCTCTACATCCTGAGCCAAAACTGGATGCAGATCTGGTGACTGGTGAGGTCACTGAAGTTCACTGAACTCATTGTCATGCTCGTGAAAACCAGTTTGAGAAAACTTCTGCTTTGCGACACGGCGCGGTGCATGATCGTGTTTGAAGTAACCATTAGAAGACAGTGAACTGCGGCCATAAAGGGATGCACATGGGCAACAACAACGCCCAGAGAGGCTAAGAAGCCAAAAGTGTGCCGATACAAACATCCCCCACACTGTAACACCACCACCACCGGCTATGACTGCTGACACAACGCAGGCTGGGTCCATTGATTCACGCTGTTGCCGCCAAATTCTGACCCGTACACCAACAAACTGGGGTCACAGCTCTTCCCAATTTTGATGTCTCATGTGAATATTAACTGACGCTCCTGACCTATATCTGCATGATTTTACATATTGTACTGCTGCCACATGATTGACTGACTGGATAATTGCATGAATGAGCAGGTGTACTCTTATGAATTGCTGGGTGGGTGTACATGCTTTATACAGTCATGTTATTTTTGCCTTAGCTACTGACAGAGGCCTCCAATAGTGGTCACTTGTCTGGAAAAACCTGTTGATGAGTCTCAAAAACATAACTAAAAGCATTAAGTCCATAAATGAAGGTCGAACTTGGCCAAATGGGGATAATAAGTTAATCTTAATTGACAGGCACTGGTTGGATTTAGATTCAATTTGGTTAAATTACGTATTTTGTTAGTGAGCGCCCACAGAGTTACCTGCATCATCCACTGGGTGACATTTCACTTGTCTATTTTGCAGTTATTTGAAAATATGTCCCTGTGTTTGTGTGTGTGTGTGTGTGTGTGTGTGTGGGAGCGTGTGTGTGTGTGTGTGTGGGAGTGTGTGTGTGTGTGTGTGTGTGGGAGTGTGTGTGTGTGGGAGTGTGTGTGTGTGTGTGTCTGTGTGCGTGTGAGCCTACACGTACAACTGTCTCACTGCCTTTTAGCTGGAAGCAGGCTAGCAGTGCAAATGACTGCGATTTGTTCCGTGAGCGCACAGGGTGTGATGAATCAACTTGGCTGAGACAAACAGGCGAAGGGGGAAGGCTGCAGGTTGAGGAGAGGGCTGACAAAGAAACGCACGCCACGAAAAACAAAAGGAAGAGCGAGTGCAGGGAGAGCCAGAGAGAAGGAGTAGTTATCCAGTGCTTAAAGCGAGGAGGATTAAACCAAAAAGAGGGCAGACTTAATTGAGCAAGTTCATTAAAGAGAAATTACTTTAGTATTTCTAAGCTTAATTAATGACATGATTTGAAAGATGAGCCTTAATGGGCTGAAAAATCTATTTATAGTCACATACATAGGGTGTGTGAGTGTAATGCCTGTGTGTGTGTGTGTGTGTGTGTGTGTGTGTGTGTGTAATGTATGTGCAGCAGCGTGTCTCCCTTTGCTTTATGAATCCAAAGAAACATAATTTATCTGAGTAAATTATCACACTGGTATTTTTGAAAAAAAAAAAAGTACTAAATATACAATAGAATATACAAGTGCAATAAATAAAAGCAGAGTCCCACGCCAGAAGCTATTAGAGCCATTAATTTGACTGGTTCCACTATTTAAGAAGTTCCATCAGGCCCTCATTAGGAGCCTGATTGCCTCTGTACTAATAAACCTCACACTTAAAAAATTACACTTATATTGACTCAATCTATCTCCGGCTCTAATTATCATTTCACCACCATCAGCATCAGCCGCTCTGCCTGTCGAACTAATGACTTCCAAAGACGAGGCTGGAGTTTGGTGTTATGCTTTTTTTTTTTTTTGCAGCTTACAGCTCTACATGGACTATACAAGTATCATAGTGATGTTTTTCCAAGATTAAGAACAGAATAAAAATTGCGGTCTTGCTGTTCAACAACCACAGGTAAACATCCCTTACCACTGAAGGGAAGTGGACAAAAAGATGATGCATTGTATTGTGTTGCACTGGCTTCTCCTGCGGTTGTAAAAGTTTGTCTCTACGTTTCCCGCTCTGACAGCGAAACCTGATGTTTATCACTGATGCTACAGATTACTATCCTGCGCCATTGTCGCTGGAAATATCTTAGCCCTCCACACACTCCTCCGTTATCACACCACTGACTTGTACAAAGCATCAACAACACTTCCACTCCTCTTTGTGCGGCTTGTATCAACTTTCCAATTCCCCCTCCCCTCCACATCACATTTACCAGACCCCCACTACAGCGACAAAACAGCCTGCGCTGGGGCTGTGAGGAGGAGACTGCCCTCCTTCATTGTAGCCCCCATGACCTCCAGCTAAACTATCTCACTGCTTAACTGAGCCTGTTGCTGACTCGTGACTTCTCCAGACATGCTTATACCCAGAGATTTGCTATTTGAGTTTCCCATTACGGGTCTAGATTGCTTTCCAGTGGGTGGTGAGAATGGAATCATTCCACTCTGTGCCGTGGCTAACAGCTACGTTCACGGTCGTTGGGCGACCAAGGATCCATCTAAGAATTAATAGCAGGAATATCATAGAGAAAGACAACGGATATTCCACAAACTCAAGAAGGTATGAAGGCTGAAAAAAATGAGCCTTGAAATTCTATGGTAGAATATAATTGTGCTAATAATTAGCGTCCCATGGAGTTCAGCACAGTTCACTAACATGCTGCATTAAGACATTGTTAGCCTCCTGATAATGATCTCATCTCTGACTGAAAGTTGAAACCTCTGGAATTTAAAGCTGCATTTTTCATTTCTCTTAGCTTCTTTTATTTCTTGACCCCACACTGTGCGAAAGGGAATCACTCCTGGCTCCAATTTGTGCCTCGCATGTAAGAGCACAAGCATTGCATCCGAATCACAGTGGTAGGCATCTGTTTCTGTGAAAGATAAATTCCCAGCGGTGCAAACACTGAGATGGTTATGAGAGTATTTGAATATTCAGGACTTACCTTTAGAACAGCTGCGATGAACTACTGGGTTTTTCAGACACTGACGGGGTATTTATCTCCTCACAAAAGCAGATGCTTACCACTGCGAGTCAAAAGTAACACTGTTAGATAAGAGGCACAAACTGGGACGAGGTCACTCATAGTGACAAACCTTCAGAGAATTCAGCTCAGAGTCTTTGAATATCTTGGTACATTTACCGATCGGGTCAATCTCAAGGAAATGTCTTTAGATGTCTCACTTTTCCATCTCAGATAACCAACATATTTCTGTTTCTGCAAATCTATCAATCTAATCAGAATCCTCATTTGAGATAAAACTGCAATCTCCTAATGTTTTTTTTTTTTTTGCTAATGAATCATAAAAAAACAATAATATCACAGAAAATCTCATACTTTCTATATACTCTCATATATAATATGAAGTATTGTATTTCTGCAGTGTTCAATCACTACGAACGCAGAATAGATAAACTACAGAGTCCGGTGGTATTTCTCATTATTTCTCAGTCTCAGTTCTGAGTCGTAACAGAGGTCAGAGTTGTTGGACTGTGTGGCCGTGTGACTCATTGGCATTTAAGCATCGCTGACATCTTTCTTTCAGTCTGACTTGCAGGTCAGCCATTACCACTGACCCCAAATCCAGCAGCAGCAACAAACAAGCTCCGATAAGCCCACTTCACGCTACCAGCCCATCGCCAAAGAGCAGACACACAAAGTTATAAAGAGCTGAAGGAGTTGGCGACCAAACCGGAGCGAAAAGTAAATATTGGATTTACATTCATCAGGTGGTCAGACACAGATAATTTAACCATAACAATATTTAACTGTGATAATACTGTTTATCAGGGGTGTGTTTCTGTCTGCTGTTTTGCAGTTTCCCTGCCCCCTAGTGCCCAAAAATCAATTAATGCAGCTTTTAAATATGAGCATGTCTTCCAACAGATGCTGATATAAGGAGGAGGGAGAGAGTGCGCAATAAAACACATCACAGAGAGTTCCTGAACACACACCATCGGTAGTTCTGACAGAAGAACAGAGGGGCATCTAGATAATGGACTCTGAGCTCCTTCCTCCTCTTGATCTCTCTCTCCTACAAACCCGATCTCAGAGGGAGAAAGAGGCCTCCTCTCTTTACCGCTCCCTGCAGTGTGTCTGTATAATATCTGCATATCCTCCCCGCTAATGAATGCAGCACAATGGGCTTAAACGCAGAGGTAGAGGTCCACTGTCAGCTTGCACAGAAGAGCTGAGAGGACCAAGAAACACACACAGAGAGGAGGAAGGAGGAAGAATTAAGGCCATCTCATTTACTCATACAAATCAGCTCGCTTTGCAATGCATCACAGGAGAAGCAGTTCACCCTTGGCTGTACTCTCTGTTCAGCGTTTACTGAACATCGCAGATAATGGCCGCACTTACAAGACAATAAGGACTCAGGCCAGGCGGTCGGCATGGATTAAAGACGCATTAGGGAAGATTTTTACTGCCATAATGTATCAGCAGAGGGTTTAAAGGGTGGCTGATCAATACGGCTGACACGACAATTAATTCCACTAGGTGCTCTCGGAGATTTCTTGCTCTGGAATGCAGCTCCACACATTTCAAACCGCTCAAGAGTGAAGGGCGGGAGCGTTGCGAGCGAGCAACCAGAATAGAGACTCATTTGGATTTCCAGGTAAAAAAAAAAAAAAAAAAAAGCAACTCCAGGAATAAGTATGGTCATGCACTCACACCTCTATCATTCACTTAAATTATGTTTTTCTCCAATGAGAAGCCACTCTTAGCTCCATCCAAGTTCAGGTAATCATTTTCTCTAACAATATATTCAATAACAACAAGTCCACCAACCTGAATGACCGCTTACATTATTTGTCCCTTTCTTCTGGTAAAACCCATATGAGCCCTCCTGACGGCAGGCACACTGAACCTTTGTCGTCATGGTTACAATAATAAATACGCAGTTTAAGAGTGTGGAGCAGTCAAGGATTAAAAACAAAACAAAAAACGGAATTATTGCCTCACAGTTCTGTGCCTCTGCCGACCAGAACAAGGTGCAGGACCTTTCTGAGTTACAGCGTAGAATAATGTGCTTTTGCAGAACATCATGATGTCACCATCTGGATATAAAACGTCATCACTTCATCATTTTATCCTGTTAGACATTTGTGTTAAATTGTGTCATAATTAGAATACTAATGTGTGAGTTATGGCTAAAAAAAGGTGTTTTGTGAGGTCACTGAGACCTTTGACCTTTGACGAACAAAAAAATCAAGTTCATCCTTGACACTAAGTGAATGTTTGTGCCAAATTTGAAGAAATTAATTAGAAATGAATTGAAGTGTTAATGAGATATCGCGTTCTTAAGAATGGGACAGACGGACGGACAGACAGAAAACAGAAAATCAGCTGCGTGCAAGAAGTGGCATCAGCGTTCGCTGTGTGTGAGGAGACTGTCCTCTATTTCCACACTGACAAGACCATGATGACCTTATTCTACCGTACTTTGGTTGAATCGATTTTATCTTTTCCTCTGCCGTCGTGGCTTGGAAATCGATCTATAAACAGCTGGAATTCTCTGAATCAAATTGGTAAATGGTCCAGTAAGCTGATTGGTGAGTCTCAGCTTCACCTAGCATCTCTGTGCACCAGATTGCAACAGCGGATCGCTGTCTCGATTCTAAATGATTTTAAATGATTTTAAATGACGGCTCGCTCCCTTTTAACTGTGAATTTCAGTTTTCTTCCTCCCGGACGAAGGTTCATAGTCCCCAAAGTGCAGCAGAGAGCAGCCATGTTCCAGCAGCCATCACTCATATCAATATGTTGTAGTAACACTGCATAGAAGCAATGTTCAATTTATTTACTTATCTTCATTTACCTTGTACACATGGTATTGTCTGTGTTGTGTGTTAAATGTGTATGTGTAAGACTGATGACTCTTTACTGCAAACCGAATTTACCTGCAGGTACAAATAAAATAACCGCACCTAACAACAATGAGCATTTGCTTCAAAAAAAGGAAATGAACAGCAAGTCTGCAAGTCCTGTGTTTTGTGAACCCATTCACCCTCACCCTCCTCCTCACACCGGAGAGGATGTTGTCACTCATATTACGTCACCTGACTTCCTCGTTTGCTCCCATCATCCTGCCGCTGGAAATCACCTCACACTAAAACAGGACTATGGGTTGTAATAAGCTGCCTGCACAGGCGACCTATGACGTTGGTTTTTTTTTGTTTTGTTTTGTTTTTTTCCACAGATGGACAGTCTCTCCTGTGTTCATTGCTCCTGTAGCTGCGGTGTGTGCGGAGAGACAGTCTGAACTGTTGCCTCCATAACCAGATGGCAGCGGGAGACTGAGCTAACGCTGAGGTGCCATTAGTTGATGTTAGACAGGGAGACTGAAAAACATGAGCAAGCTGACAACCAGATTTTTATTTTCTAGATGTAAAACAGCTGTCAATATTTAAATAGTCCCCTCTGAGATTCTGGCTCTCACTTTAAAAGCATTCTGCATTTTTTTTTTTTTTTCTCCAGCCATCACTTTTCAGGCAGCAAAATACCACCACATCTTCTTGTGTTCAGTGTTATCTGTTACCACACAGCCCTGCTTAATGCCACTTTAAAACCAGAAGATTGCTGTCTCGAGAGTTAGACTGATCTCTTAAAAGCATGGTCTATAATCCTAATCCAAAATCACACTTTTATAAATATCCACAAGTAAGAATCTGCCTTAGAAGACTGGCTAGTGCTTTATCTTATGTTCCCGCTTGGCCTCATATACATAATGATCCTCTGGGTCGTGTTCAGACTGACTAAACTTAGGTGGCATGTCATAAACTTAGACCTAGTTCAAATGATGGAGGTGAGAGATTACGGCACTAGTAACCAAGAGGACAAGCAAAGGAGTGAATCAATTAAATAACATGAATTAAACCTAGAGTTTTAATCCCACAGTGAACGTGTACCACCTGAACAACACCAGTGCTCTTGTGGCTCTGTCACAGGGAATGAACAGCAGGTAGTAATACTGTATGTCCTCCAACTCACAAGATTGAGACTGTCCTCACTACTCAGAAAATAAGATCCGAAACAAAACATAAAAGTCACACACAAACACTAAGTAGGAGCCAGTTAAGCCAGTGTTGGGATTTGGTCTGGGGCTAAATGTGAGAAATGTTGATTCTGATACATTAATAATTGAAAAATGACACTGTGGCATCGACACAGGAAACTGTGTTGTCTTCTACCAACAGTCAACCCCGGTTTCTGTTAACCATCTTTCCCTAAACCTCAATGGAAACTCTGTTATCTGTAACAGCTGTAACAACTGACAAACAATGCTCTCTGCCAGATCAGAAGACATTCATATGTGTGGTTTCACGAATGATTGACAAACATTTTATCTCGTTGTTTTAGGTTCTAGGGATTTATTGGATGAAGTTGTTTTACCGTTCACCAAATTTAACCAATAATTTGTTAATTATAAGCACAGAAAATGTTCCCACAGAGAATCACACTCGACTCTCGGCTCTACAGAGGATTTCCTTGTCTTTTAGATTATTGATTTAGTTTTACAGCCCACAACTGAACTAGTCTAGTTCACTCTCACTTCTCTCGCCAGGGGTGTTTCCACACAGAGCAGACAATGAAAAAAAAATCCAAAAACCCTCTTTATACTACCTACCCAACACCAGACAGCGCACAGACACAGAAACTATCTGGTGAACATAGTGAGGCATTTAGCAGCTGAAAAGCCAGAAAATTTCCCTCAGGAGTTAGTGGACAGCAAGAACAGAGTTGGTAAGAGAGGGAATATTGGACTTACATTCATCAGGTGGACACAAGTGCTGCTCTAAATGAATGTTAATGTGGTTTAGTGTCTGTTTTGCCATCAATTCCACCTTAAAAGGTGACAGTATGTCAATGCTGTTTGTTTCCACATCCCCAAAATTGACAAAACAATGAATGAAAGCAGGTTTAAAGCTTTGTTTTATATTATTATATCCAATCAATAAACTTACTTACTGTGTAAGATTCTTTGAGTTAACAAGAAAATCCACAGTTATACAAAAGATGAATTCCTACCTGCAGGTGTTTAGGTGTGTGTGTATGTTTGTAGTGGCAGTTATGTTTTTGAAAACCTGCACAGTTGAAGTACAGACGAAGTTGAAGTATGTGTATGAAAAGAGAGAGTGAGAACGGACAGAAAGTAGATCCGGCGGGACACAGAGTAAATATAAATAAAATGACCCCGAGCTAAAACAGTTCTCTCTGTTGGGGGAGTTTTGTGTGAAAATCAGTTGCTGAATAACAACTGGGTAAAAAAAAATAAAAATAAAAATACATTCACATCATTGCCTCGTTTCCACCCGAATCAGTGTGTGGCAAACATTAACTGGCTGTTCACGCCACGTCTGGATGATTTTATCTATTTTCATCTGTGGAAGAGTCGCAGGGGCATGACTCTATCAGTGCAATGAGTGGGGGAGGAGCAAGGACGCCCTTGGCTGCTGGATGTGAGGAGTTTTCATAACAGAGGGTGGCGGCAGGACGAACGACTCCCTCTATCTGAATCCATTACCGAGACACAAACAGGTAGGCAGCTGACACCACTGTTTCCTCCAACCTCTGCTGTTTCACTGATAAGATGAGGTTTACTGCTGAGAGGCGAGATGTAGTGGCGGAATTACCCATGACCCATGCTGCCGGAATCTGGAAGAGGGATATGCGTAACATCAAGAAATGATGGGAATTTGATTTTATGAGGAAGACTGTGTTGAAAGATGTCACTTGTTGGTCCACTGTGGTGTTTTTTTCTCTTTACTTTTTCCATTAGTTTCAGGTTTTGCCCTTTAGAGCTACCATGGAAAATTCACTATTTTTTTATTCACATTCTTCTACAGCATCCGTATAATCAAAATAGGCAGTTCACCAAACACACACCATCAAAAACACCATCTAGTCATTCAGTTTAAAATATGAGAGTTCTGCCTCCGCCCTAATACAATGGAGATTAATGGAATCTAGTTTGTAGTGCTCACAGCGCTGAAAGATTCAGAAGCAATGTGTCCCCGACTTTGGAAAATCCTCATGGCTGTGATGGTGAAAGTTAAAGATATATTTCATTTTTATTGGCCGCCATTCCAGGTGGAAGTGATTTAAAATAACTTCATCACACGATCTGATAGATTGTAAGAACAAGGACATTAATCATTGTCCAAGCTGCAAATAACAAACAAAAAAAAAAATATTAAAAATACGACTGCTGGGCTGCCCCCAATAGCTCACCTGGTAGAGCGTGTAGCATTAAGTCCTTTGCAGCCCGGGTTTAAATCCAGCCCTTTCCTGCAAGTCATAACCTCTCTCTCTCCCTAATTATCCCCCTGTGTCTCTCACTGCACCTATATCATAATAAAGATGCCCAACCTCTGGTTTGACCTTTTTATTCAGTGTCAGGGTTCTAGGGATGGCACTGTTAGTTGGTCTTGACATGTTTACGGTTTATCATTTTGTACGAGGCGAAATGTTTCAACATCGACTACGAATTGGCGCAATTATTGTTATTCATGTTTCCTAATGTCGCCTAAAAACTTTGGTGATCCTCTGACTTTTTGTCTCAAACCTCATCAGTTCAGAATTTGAATTTGGCACAAACTGTGGTTTAAGAATAAATAAACACAAAACTTCCCATCAGCCTTAGCTGCACATTGCACCTAGTACTAGTACAATACTGTAAACATGCTTCTCTGCAAGTACAAGCCCTGAATTACAAATTTTATTCAAGTAGAAGTATTCAAGTTAAAAGATTATAAACGTTATTATAAAATGTATGGCTGTGTTACTTTATTGTAATATTGGATCAATATTAGTGATGCAGTATCATGTAAACTGCACTTTTCAATCTTATACACCATTGGATGGTTTAAAAACATGAACACAACACTTTGCAAGACCACGCACAGAGCATGAATGTATCTGCAGCAGATCCCATCACCTGTGCACTCATGATGATCATCTGCCTATCTCTCTCTCTCTCTCTCTCTCTCTGTATATCTTTGTTTGAATGTTCTTTATTGATATGGCAGCTGAAATAATAAATAAAGCCATAGATCATATTCTGACTGTGACGGCAGCTTGAGCAGCATGACACTAAAAATAACAACAGAAGGTCGATAACTATTAATATACTAATTTATAAAATGACACATGATCCATTTCTCTGTGTCTGTGTCCATCTGCTTATTATCATTGATTGACTCATACAGTTTGTTTACAGTTACTAAGCAGATGGAAGTAGTGTTACTTCATTACACCTATATTTATTTACATTTTGGCTAATAGGGATTATAGGGTTAAATAAAGTGCGCAGAATTAGCTGTTAGCGGTTACTGTTGTAATGTACCCACAATTGTACAGTCATTGTTATAAGGAGCATTTTTATTTCATCACTTCTAAGGGAATTTTTGGATGTTTATATGCAACAGACATGAGAGATTAGAGATTTCATCAGGTGTGAGTCTCACAATCCAAAAATATCATTCGTATCATATCTGTGCGTTCAGATCTGACTGAGTTATGAATCAGAAGGGGGATCATTTTTGATGCTAATTGCACATCATGTTTTGAGATTTGAATATTTTTGCTTTTAAGACTGACGTTCGTCCTGTTTCAAAGATGCCAAGTCCGAGTCCAGTTCTTATTTTTGTTATTTGAATCTGAATCAAGTCCAAGTTTTAAGTCTCAAACCTCAATGTTGTCACTTAAAAGAAATACTAGTGCAAGTTCCATTACAATCTCAGGAGTAATAAGTGATTACTAATAATTGACTTTTTTTTATAGTGAAATCCCCAGCGATGGCTGTGAGTCAACATTATTGGACTACATGAGCTTAAGTTTCAGGGTATTTTCCTAGTCAAGTATTTCCTTTAGCCTGTCTATCCATTATTTGTGTGTGTGCAGCCTGCAGCCTGCCATAAATCAGTCAGGGGCCACAGATCTGAACTAAAGTGTTTTGGAGCCCGGAGCCTCTGGGCTTTGTGCTTATCAGTCTCAGACGAAAACCCCGTCTGTGTTTGAAAACAGGCTTTCTCTACACCGCGGCTATGAGTTTCTCTACGCCATTTGTGCAGGTTGCAAATTAAATTCACCATAAGTCAGAGAGCGACGAGGGGAACACGTGGTTCTGAGCGAAGTTTGCTTCTCATCTTCAGTTGATTGGAAGAGGGAGATGGCATCAAGAGAAATTAAACTGAGACAATAAGCACGACTTTATCAACAGATAAACTAATGCATTATTTATCATCTACACACCTATACAACGTTGTATGCTTGCTCCTGTTGAGGAAAGTTATCACTTCACTTTTATTACTTTTGCAGTATATGAAGACTTTTTCAATCAGAAGAACCCCGAAGCAACTACATCACTTGGAAATGTGGAGCACATTACTGCATAACACTGAAACCGATGAAGGGTCTAATCAGTGCAGTTTCTTTCTCCACTTTGTGACATGTGCATCAGTATTTATCATAGGGAGCTACAGTATATGTTCACACAAATTGAAATTGTGTAGTGTCAACTAATGTTTTGTGTTACAACTCAATTCTTGTCTCTGAATTTTTGATGGCAGCACCCATAAATGCTATAAGGTGCAAATAACCAATAACAAATAACCTCCTGTTACCTTACCTGCAAGCTTATGTGACCAAATGATACTCGTAATATTTTGAAAATAAGAACCAGACGTTGAGAGTAGTGTTGCTTATGTTTTCTTTGCTGCAAATAATTATCCAAATGCAAATTATATGACATAACGGAGTGATATTTACAGGAGATACCACGTTGTGTGATGGAATATTTCACTTTTTGAAGATTAAAGATTAACGCGCAGTGAGTTTGTCTGTTGAGTAACTGATGCAAATCTTTCTCTGGCGTTTTTCTGAAGCCAGGACTTTGCATTTTTCAAATCCTCCTCCTAACTCTGTGGAAAAAGTCCATCTTCAGATAAAATCGCTCTTTGGTTAAAATACTCTCAACACAGGTCTGCACTGCACCCATAATCTGTAAACTTTAAGGGGTCACGAGGCAAAAAGGTTCGGTACGTCTAGTATATGTTATATCACAAATGCGTCATCTGTGTTCTGCTGCTGTATACATGCGTTCTATTGTTTTCTGCTGTGCACATGCAAACAGTGGGCAGTCTCTACTTTACTGTACTCAGCCAACCGTGCCCACACACGTCCTCCCGGCTCATATTCAGCCTCATGTTATGGGGGAAAAAAATCAGGAGAGGCTACAGACAGGAAAAGAAACAGTAAAACCATAAAATACTGATAAGATGCATCTACACAACCAAACCTCCTGAGAAGCTGTCAAGCCATAAAACACATGTACACATGGACTCATTGTTTCTTCACATTCTGTCCCCGAAGACTGAGAGAAGCTACCTGTAATATTGGCAGCAGCAGCAGCAGCAGCAGCAGCAGCAGCAGCAGCTCCAGAGCTGTTTTTAGGTCTGCAGAGGCAAGTGTAAATCTCAAATCCAGGTCAAATGTCAAGTCTGTCACAGTAAGTCTTCAGAACATGCACATGAAGTCTCGCAGGTCTCCGAATGTTGACAAATACGATTTCACAGCTTTTGAAAACTTCCCTTTAAAGCAGTGTTAGTTAGTACATACAGTTGAAATTTTGAAACTGGACCGTTTTTGTTCAAAAAGTCTCAAGTCAAGTTCAGTCTTTTGTGAATCAAGTCAATTCTCATGTCCTTATTTTTTTGACTCAAGTCTTTCTTACCTGGGGCCATATCTCAAGTTTAAAGCTCTGAGCTAATATTAAATATTTTTATAGGTACTATTAATAAATTTAAACACACAGTATGTAACTTCTGCCGCATGGAAAGATGGTGTTTGGTGATGTTATGAAGTATCGTGGGATCATGGGAGTTGTCTTCACCACCATTACCATAATATTCTCCCAGTTCAGATCCCTTCAGTGTCAGACGTTCAGGAGGTTTTTGCCTGGAGCTGAATTATCAGGAACACTGAATAAAGCAGTTCCACATTTAAAGTCAGTGTTTTGCCGATGCTACATGACACGAGACACCAGGGAAGGGTGGGGAGCTGAGACTGCTGCCCACCTTTGTTTTGATTGTGTCTCTTATAACTTATGATCCAGCAGGTTTTTATCTGCATTATCCGGAGAGGTGTCCTCCTCTCCATAACAAATGGACCAGGGGATTAAAACAGGTAAACTGGACGTCCGATGTTTAAAATCCCTCATCCAGTTAAAATACAAAGTTGAAAATGACCAAATTATAAAAGTGTATCTTAAAAAATGTGGCTTAAAACTGGATAAAATGTCAACTTTGAGCTTCTGGCAGACAACTACAACACTGACAGGTGATCACAGGGAATAAAACGCCACTGACAGGCGACCAAATGACACGTAGCTTTACCATGATTAAAATCACAGATTTCTCCAGGTTTCCGTACCACACTGAATCACTGACGAGCATCGGCATGTTAAACAAACAGTACTCTTCTCATAGATTTAATAGCGCGGAGTGTCAGGACCACAATAACACAAGGCTGATTGAAGACAAAATACCCCACAGAGTAGATAGAGGGAGGACAGCATGCTAGATTTTCGCCTGGTGCATTAAATTACGTTACAAGAGTAGATCTGATAGAGCTGAACACAAGAGAAGACTTCCCTCTTTGCTGCAGCTACATCTAACAGCGGGACACAGACTAAAAATAATTGTCTCAAATGATAATTGCTACAAAGCTTCAAAAACAAGTGGTGTGTTTTTTTTTTTTTTTTTTTGCTTGGTACATTTTTTCCACATTTGCAATTAATCATAGCTTCAGATACTGTGGTTGTCACCCAATTAAATGTTGTAAAACACTATGCCCTCTAGCACAGAGCTACACAGCAGAGAAACCGCTAAATGTGTTTCTCTTATCAAAAAGGGATGAAGGGGAGCAATAATTATGTAAACAGAAAATTAAATGCTTCAGACTTGTAGGAGAAATGCAGGCTGAATCCCCCCCCCTGCAGCAAACACCCCTGCACCCCCCCCCCATCTCTCAGAATACATTAGCCTGGGTCTCACTGCTCGCTGTTAGCTGGTTGCAACATGGTTTGTCTGTGATTAGCTCTGATAGCAAGATGAGAAAAGCACAAGTCAGTGCTTTTGTCCTCTGCGCTGCTGTTAAGACTCACTACTCAAATCCTCTCTATTTAAAACCCCTTTGTCTATACAAACCAGTCCTAGGGAATGAAACGGACCATTAACAAGATTAGCTCACTCATTCTGCTGCTGACAAAGGCTCTGCAATAGGCTGCCGATCATTAGGCTGGCAGCGGGAACAATGCTGATCTATAATCTTACACCGTGCACTGATTGAACTATTGTGGCCCATTTATTGTTCTTTGAGGAAGATGACATAATGGTAGCCTTTTTTTTTCTCCCCTGGAGAATTGCAATACGAAAGGAGGGAAAGTGAGATGAAGGGGAGGAAGAAAGAGTAAGTAAAGGTAGAGGGAGTCTTAACCCCTCATTTCTTCTCACTTCCAGTCAGCCCAGACAATCAATAGCAGTAAAATGGGCTCTTGAGATGGAGGCCTTTCTTTATGTGCCCCTGCAATCATCCCAGTCACAGCAGGAAGGCAGGCCAGGGGAGGTGTGTGTGTGTGTGTGTGTGGGGGGGGGGGGGGGCGCGCTGCATGCCTTCTAGGTGCTGGCTCCTTGTCAGACATGCAGTTAAATTTAAAGCTCTGTATGTTATTACCGAGCGCACTAACCAGCTGGGAAATACAGTTGGAAATTTTGGATTGGAGAATCTCATGCAGAGATGAATACAGTCATTTTAAACTTGCTATCTGAAAACACGCTCTTCAGTTTTTCAGCCAAAGCATTGGTATGGCTGAACAGCATGAGCCTCTACAATAGCAGCACTTCTCCATCTATTGTCTGTTTGCATAATATCAGCGGCAGGCAAATCTATTGTGTCGTTAACAGTCACCGAAGTGGCACGGCACTGCTGTAGCAACAATATTAGCCATAATTACTCTCCTGTAATAGAAATGAGATGTGAGGTGTAATCACCACTCAGTCTGCGGCAGAGAGCAGACGTGGGCCGGCCGTGGCAGACTGGCTGACTGTGGCGAATGTGCCTGGCCTCGCCGAGCTCCCCAGAGAGCGCTGAGGCAAAGATCCAGCCGGAGAGGGGAGGAATCGCCCCGCTGAGAGCCACATTACACGCCCGTTACAGGAGCCTATCAGGGGAAATCTAATAGGTTCAGCCTGGTAGTAATCCCCAGGTGTCCGACAAATACTCACAAGTGAGTATGGGGTATCACTGTGTGGAGTGAGTGTGGACAAGAAGGAAAGAATATCCTTAGCAAGAGTCATTTGCTGATAATATGTATAATATCAAAAAGAAAATACTAATAACAATATAGTATATATATAATACATGACAATGTTATGTAAATATGGTTAGATAGTCAATTTTGACGGTTAATAGCAAAAGAAATTCAACAATTTAAAAACTTTAGCGAATCATGTCCAACAAGTTGTCCCACCTAAACAACAAAAACAAGTCAACCTACATGCATCAGTGTTCTGGTCATTGAATGACTCTGCAGTTCCCCACAACTTCATTGCTTTGGGTGAGTCTCACCGCTTTCATTATCTTTGTTTTCAGCTGCAGCTGGTTTCAGGGAAAAGTTCTGATAAACTTCACAAACTAGTTGCTAACTTCACGCTAAAGCTGGCTGCCCGGGTCAAACCGTGCAATCGGGGCTAGAAGGGCCAAGATACTGATGGTCACTCTGGCTGAGCTCCAGGAATCCTGTGTGGAGATTGTACAAGAAACACCACACCAAGTCTACGTCTGCTACTGAGAGAGGACGGCACATTATTCACACGACCACGCAAGGTTGCTTCTTAGAAAGAAGTAAGGTGGAGCTGGTGTTTTGCAACTACAAGCTACAACCACAGACCACAATGTAAAGTAAGTAGATATGATGTGTTTTCAGTAACAGTGAGTAAGAAACTCTTGCTCCAGTGCATTTAAATTACAGCTAAATACCAAGTCATTTCTCATTCTACAGGGATTGTTAAAAAGCATTTATGGGAATGTAGGTATTCACAGATGAAAAAAGAAGGTCTTCAGGCAAGCTGAAGGGGGAGCAAAAAATCCACACTTCTTCAGAAAATAACATGTGATTTATGAAACATCGGCTAATGAGATCTATCAAAGGACAAGGATCTGAGAGAAGGTTTTCCTTTAAGGTCTAATAAGTAAACAAAACGAGAGATTCAGAGTTTTAAAGTCATGGAGGAAACAAAGCCACATCCATCCCTGTCCTTGTCATCCTCTTCGTGCCAACAAACACAAAAGGTCAAGTTATACCTTAGCAAATAAAACCAATTCAAGTGCAGCCGTGGAATCTGAAAATGATTGCTTTCACAGGAAATAAGCCATTGTCACTCAAGGGCGCTCACTTTTGGCTCACACACCAGATTTTGTCCCGTCTGCTCTGGAGTCAGTGCTGGCTAAACACTGTGTTTTTTTGTTGCCTTATTAACATTAACAGGGAATGGCTGAGGAGCTGCAGTCACACTCTGACTAATTCTCTTATTCCTGAGAGGGCTGCGGTGATGTATGAGGGGAATGAGATGGGAGGCACAGGTCGAATGGCCAACACTGTTGCCATCACACGGTAATGAGATCTCAGGGGGAGGAGAAAAGAGAGGCCGATTCCTCCGACTACCTGCTCACATTATACTAATTGGCCAGAATAGGGTAGGTAAGATGTAGTAAGTTTTAATGACATTATTAAAAAAAGTGTAGAAGTTCCACACCTGCTTCTGAGAAATATTAGTGAGTAGGAGTGACACTGTCATGAGTGGTGTGTGTAAATTGGTTTGACCATACATTAGCTACACAGCCTGGCCAAAAGTATGTGGACATGCCTGCCCATTTACTTTTTTGTACTTATGGTCTGGGCTGGATTTTCATGTTGTGTGCTTCTTAAGATTCTTAAAATCTCAAACATCCCATATTGTATAGAGGTATATTTCCATGTTTGTTTTCTGATCATAGATCAGGTCTAGGTTCTATATTGATACTGTGAAAGTATCAAAGCGCTCAGTCCACAGAGAAATGCACACAGCCTGTATTTAGACACTGAGCCGTCAGGACTTCTGTAACTTTGTGATGTCACAACAAAGCAGTCAACGCCCTCAGCCATGCCCCAAACCCAGCCCACCTGGACCCGCTGTCCAACCTTGCAGGATTGGTTTTCTCTAAGTGTTAACCTTAAATCTGCTATATTTTTATTAGATCACTCAGAAACACTCAGCCAATCAGAGGCCAAGTTCAGATCCTCTCTTCTGATTGGCTCACCAACCTGTTGTTCCTAGAGCTCCAGAGAGAAGCCTGAGAAAGGAGATGTAAAACGACATCGAGATGGTTTTTGGTTCTTAAATCCACAAATATATCTATGGCTCAACACTTCAAACAAAACCCAAGAAAAGTGTAAAATATGGGACCTGGGAGCTTTTCTGAGTCTTTCCTTACTTAAAGTGTGTTATATTCGTTTTTGTGCATGTAATTGGTCTTCAGGGTCACAAGGATCAAAGTTTACATCAAAGGGAGGAACTCTGTCAGGGTTAAAACCCACTTTTCTCCTATGTCCAGACTTTACTTCCTGGTCCTATTGACGTCAATACTTCTCTAGGTGCTGCCCACCTGCAAGCTTGGCACGCCCCCACATAAGGCACGGCACATTACTACTTATGGTAAAGAGTTTTCATTAGTTTTGTAGCCATGCTGAAAAGACTGTGTTCTTAGTTTCCTGCAGAAATCTAGTTCATTTTTCCACAGTTCTCCACTGCTCCAAACATTACAGCGTGAGCCCGCACTTCAAGGAGGACTGCTTCAGAAGCCACGCAGAGTTAGACGCTTCATTTTCACAACACTTATTTCTGTAATTCACACGTGATGTGGCCGAACAAGGGACTCAGCCTCACAGCCTGTCGGTCTGCATTGTTATTGTGGATGTTAACCGCGTTACCGCGATCAGATCATGTTAGTTAGAAGCAGCATAGCAAAGATTTAAAGGCTTAAACGTTTGTCAGTGTTGACATGCTGTACCTCGTTAGCTGCGATAAATTATCGACAGTTGTTCATTTTTCAGTGAGTTCATTTTTCAGTAACCACGCCCACTAACGTTAAATTAATTCAGATTTACCTGCATCGTAAACCAGCAGGAGGTGAAGCAGTGGAGACTCCCGACCTGTCGACCGTCTGTCTGTTCTTTCATTATCAATATTTCTTTAGTCCGGAAGTGTCCGCACATAAAATATCAAAAGGGTTTCTTCAATTAAAATCTTATTGACTGACATCAGTGTCCGACCTCAGTAATGCTCTTGTGGCGGAGCAGCCACGACCCAAAATCTTGAGGAAGGCCTTTACCCTCAGGGGTAGTGGCTGTAATGGCAGCAGATTAATGTCCATGCTTTTGGAATGGCTTGTATAACAACAACTTATGGGTGTGATGTCATGTGCGAGCGTTCACATATTTTGTTCTGGTGTCCATTTACCATATAGAGTTTCTCCAGTGTATATTACAGCATTACCATAAGTGGATTTTTTGCCCCATATTTAATAATTTCCATATATTTATATTCCATACTTCATATTCTAAACATCCGCCTCTCTGGCTGCTCTGTTCCATCATTTGCACGTTGACCATGACTTCTGGGCAAGGCCAGGCAAGGCAAGGGAACATTATTTACTTAGCACATTTCAAACCTCGTGCTTTATAGAGGAATATTACTGTAAGATTGCATCAAATAAAAACACCGATGTATAAAACATGTGAAACTGATTCATAAAAAATAAAAAAGCATGATAGAAATCAAACAATGTGAGCACATAAATTCTTAAAGGCACTTAAGGCGACTGTGCTAAGGCCTGAGTTAGTGTTCATTAAAGGCTTTGGGGAACAGTTGGGCTCTGAGTGTGGTTTTAGATGAAGCCTGTCTCAGATTTTCAGGAAGCAGATTCCAGTAGTAGGAAGCTTGATAACTAAAAGCTTAGTGTTAACCCAAGGGAGAACCAGTAGATCAGTCCCTGATGATCTGAGGGTTCTAGTGGGTCCATAAAGAATTAGCAGTTGAGGAATGTATTTAGGGTCAAAACTGTTGACTGAAAAGTAAGAGGATTTTAAAATGGATTCAAAACTCGATTGGATTCTGGTGAGAAACCTTACTGCAGCATTCTCGATGAGTTGTGGTGGTTTTAAAGGTTTCTGCAGGAGGCCCGATGACAGGGTGTTACTGAAGCATCACGGCCAGATCTCTGATTCTGGTAATATTTCTTAAGTGATAAAAGGCTGATTTCACAACTGACTTGATATGGCTGCTTACGCTGAGGTCTGAATGTAGTATAATGCCCTATGTGGTGTGTGTGTTTGTGTGTGTGTGTGTGTGTGTGTGTGTGTGTTTGTGTGTGTGTGTGTGAGTGTGTGTGTGTGTGTGTGTAGCAGGAGCCTGGAGGCAATCCAGAGGCAGAAATTGTGTGGTGGCACTTTGCAAATTGCATTGATCTCTCCCTAGACCTGCCTTCCACCTGCCACCCATCCACGGTGTTACAGAGGGGTAGAGTGGGGCGGGTGCAGTTGGACAGACTTACTTCTTTATCCTTACCCTGCTGTCTTCTGCCTCTTTCCTCTATTATTGTCTTTGCATTTACCTTATGTCTCGCTTTGTTCCTCCTGCTGTCCTTTCTTAAATCCATCTTTCCCCCTTGCACTCACGCAAACACACACACACGCACACACACACACACACGCACCTGCAGCAGCCCATGACACACTTTCCCTTGCTAGTCATTGGTATGACTGACATGCTTTCCTCTGTCCTGTCCTGTCCTGTCCTAATTACGACATTATTAGTTGTCACGGTGATGATCAGCAGAGGAGATACAGAACATGTGTTAATGAGTGAGAAATCACAGTGGAACATGTCAGGAGGGTCGAAATTGACCATGTTCGAATTTGACCTCTGTTAAATAACATGAATATCAGCCCAGCGATCAGTGGACTAGATTTTGGTTTTAAATTTACATTTGTAAATTTTCAGCCAAAAAACAAAAAAAACAACAAAAAAAACAACAAAAAAACCCCCAAAGATGGCGTTTTGCAGACGTTGCAGCCTTGCAAGCTGCTGGTGTTTGGGGGAACTAGCACAGAGATTATCTCATTGTCTCATCTTGTGATGCTGGCTCCTTCGTAGTGACTGATATCCCACAATGCAACATATTTGCTGGAAGTTTATTGAGATCATGTTTAAGTAGTTCGGAAAATCAAAGCCTAATTAAGCTTAATGATACCCTCGTCTCCTGGACAGCAGCCAAGCAAAATCACACAGCCATGAAAACTGCATGAAAGGGCTCCTTGTGAGCTCACGGGATCTCTTTACTTACAGAGCTTGTTTGTTGTGTTTTTTTAGTCTTCCTCATTTATTATCTTTTGGAGGGAAAATGTAAAAAATAAAATAAATAAATAACTTGTTCTTCCACATATATTGTATATCTGCTCTTTAGCTGAATAGAAACCTGAATGTTATTTTTTTTTTTTGCTAATAAAAAAAAAGAGGGAGATGGAAAAAAAATCAATAAGACGCTTGTAGGCATTTTATCAGTTTGGAACCAGGTCAAAAATGTAACCGGCTATCTGAACATAACTCTAACAACCATGTTATCTTTCCTACGCTGCCAAGAGATATTATATCTCTAGGGACTTCCTGGTTACTTAGTCAAGGACCGAGCGTGGCGTAGAGTGTACCTTCTTCACCCTGCCAACCCTCTAATGAGTGTCCTCAAACTCCTGTTATCGACTGTCCTGCCTCATCTGTCTCGAACCTGCAGCGACTGTCCCTCTGTGGCTGCCTTCAGTGCAAATATATACTGTTAAATATAGTTCCTGCAGAATATGGCCGAGCGGACACATGAGCGTGGGGTCTAAAACTGGAGGTCGCTTGTGTACATGCACGCACAACCACCCTAAGGATGTCAGAGGGCGTGTAAACAACTACACAGCCATCCAAAAATATTCACTCACATTAACACTAACACTGGGGTCACAGAGGTACATTAGTGAAACAAATGCCACTGCAGGCTCCCAATTTGCTTTTCACGAATATAACCATAAATGTTTCTATTTTTTATTGCTCTGTTCGATAAAGGAGTTGTTAAACACATTTCAGCCCCCCCCCCTCGAATGGGAAAATCGTTTTGGTATCATAAAACAGCAATAAGTCACTCACTCACTGAAGAGCATTGACTGCTGTTTTGCTCACAGAGTTTATTAAAGATGCAATTTCTGAATTGGCAGGCCAGAGAAAATGGCAAGTTTTGGCCAAAAGCCAGTGTTTACTGACAAGACATCTGCATTGATCATGAATAGCTTCTACCAAGGTTGCACAGTCATGGCAGGATGTTAGTGAAAACTCCCTTTCAAAGCTCTGTTTACTGGACAGCACCTGACCTGGTTTAGACAAAGCCGGCAAAGCAGAAATCTTGAAATTCTTAAGTAAGGGTTATACAAAGCTCAGTTAATTTCTCATCACCAGGTTTTGTTTTGTAAGCCTTTGTGCCTCAGGTTGAGCTCTACTGCCCTCTTTTCAAAATACTGGAACTATCATCTGAACGGATCTTTGAGTTGAAAAAGCTGTCACCCATTTTAATGACATTTTTCAGGTGCATCACACCTCTGCTTGAAACAGTAGAACAGACACTATATGAAAAAACTGATTTGAAAATAAACAAACTCATGATCGATTTAAATAACTTTCACCAACTGTCATTTCAGTGCACGCAGCACCACAATGTTAAGCATAATATTCTCTGAAACTGAAATGCAATTCATTCTCAATGCAATGAATAATGCAAAAAAAAAAAAAAAAAAATCAGCTTTACCTTCTTCCTCTACTTTCAAATGTGTAAAACCAAAATATTAAAAACTCACTCAACAGTTTTGTCACAATTCCACTGAAGGTCAACAAATGACAAAAGTCAAGCCCTAGTTGTGAGTATCTACTGTGCAGTATTGTTTGGAAAATGTATGTAAATTGATATTGAATACAATGAGGTGTGTGCCACATATGGTGAGTGCTTGCCAAGTTTTTATCCCTGTTACATATAACTATTATTTGAACAGCATATAATTTACTGAAATGACTATAATTCAGACGGTGTTTCATGCACTGAAATGTTAGAGGTTGGAATGCTGTTTGAACAGAGGTTATGTTACCTGGATGTCTAAAAATACTTTCGCTAAATGAATGCCCACTGCGCTGTGTTAAGTGTTCATTTAAGGATTTATTAAATTTCTTTTATTGAGGCACTGTTCCACTTTGATTTAATCGATTGACCACCCCTGATTTTTTTTTCTGAAGATGATAGCATACAACCCACAAGTGCTTTAGCTATTAGGCTGGAGTGCACTAAGCCCACTGCAAAGGTGTGAAAGGAGGCTTTTATAAACAGATTAGATTTTTTTGTATATATATATATATATATTGTCACAGCTGTTAGTCAGTGCTGTTTGTGCAACAGACCCACTGCAGAAAAATATTTCTAATTTCATCATTTCTTCTATCCATCTGTGTGATACTGTAGGGCCAACCGGGTGATGCACTTGGGCGGGGTGACGGGTCAGCGGGGAGCAGGGTGAGCAGTGAAGGGAAGGATGCACACATGTGGAAAAACAGGCTGAAACTGGCCCAGAATTAATTTTCATCACGTCTGCGGCAGCTGCTGCTGCTGCTGGTTAGGTGATGTGAAGGAGGAGTGATCCATGATGTTACGGAGCAGAGAATCAGCTACCATCAGAGGATGTGGAGGAAGGTTTGACTCTGTATCTGTGTGTCTTTTTTTTGTGCCTGGTGGGCTGTACCAGGGCAGGAACTTACCTCTGCAGATGGTGCCATTGCCCACGTAGCCCGGCTTGCAGGTACACAGGTGTCCTCTGATGGTGTTGGTGCAGATGGCGTTCTCATCACACAAATTTTGGCCGCTGGCACACTCGTCATGCTCTGAGGGAGAGATAGAGAGAGAGACTCCGCAGTCAGTATAGCAGTGTGTGCATGTGTGTGCATGTGTGTGTATGTGTTTGTCTGCTGCTGTGAAAGATGGAGAGGTCATTGGAAATTTTTTTTTAGCCTAGCAGCCATCGCAAACTCCACTGATGAGAGGACAGTTAACAAGCTAGCTGGCTCAGAATACGAAGCCACAGCTGAACCTTTCTTCTGTCGGCAGCCAGCTTTCCGAACATCCACGTTTCCAAACTCGGCTCATTCAAAATGGATGTGAAGTGGTTTCTGTAACATGAAGGTTACTTTCAATCATGGAATGACAAAGGCGTAGCTGCTTTTTCTGCCCCAGTTTTTACTTTAAAACCACCATCAGGTGGTAGAGGCGTTAGGAGGAACAGCTGATACATGCCAGGTGTGCTGACTGATTGCTCAGTATCAGCATCAATTAGCCTAATGAGGCTGGCGGTGACTAGTGAGGCACAACATCAAGAAATATATCAACACTTAACTTTCACAAAATCATGTAAACAAGTAGAGCTTTCTAGAAGCTTACAGACTTACCCTAATTCCAGAGAGTTTACGTCTGCTAATGGGAAATAACTGCTTCAAACGTCTCAGTATTTCCCAGTGTCCCAGTATAATATCAGTTAAATGTGCAACCGGAAAATATGGGTCTCTGGCAGCTACACACTGCGATTGGTCAGCTTGTGCTTCCTCCTACAAGTTTATAATGCAGATAGAGCTTTTTGATTGTGAAGCTCAGTTATCTTTCCCTTGTCAGTAGCACAAAGCAAAGACATCGCTACTGCAAATCTGCTCACTGTGATCGCTGCTCTTTATCACAATGTGAGACAAGGTGAACATCTCTGTTGTTGCTTATATCACAAAATGAATAAAAGAATCTGAATACAGATAATGTGGGGGAACATAACTAAAGCACCACGTACAATAGATCTGTGTAGTGTTGCAGCAGTGCGATATATCTGAGTGAAATCCAACACTTTAGCTATAAATCAAAACTTTCTGGCACCACCCTGTAAAATCCAACTTTTCCCATCTCTATTACTTGGGTTCAGATTTTTGCTTTATTTTTGCTTTTAACATATTCATACATATCTCACCTGTAATATGCAACTTTCAATACAAGCTGAGTAATGCTCCCCATCCACTTATTATAACAACTCATTAAAGCAATGTAACATTATGAATATTAAAGCAGTTAACAATGCATGAATTGCTTGTTTAAAAGGCTTTGGCAGCAGATGGCTGTGAACTGAACCACACCGCCATCACACTTCCAACAAAGAGCATCGCACCAGCCAAATTCAGAGCAGAACTGCTGGTGTGTCACAACCCCTGCAAGTGCAATTTTGACATTTTTCTCAGATTGAAAGTTACACGGTCCTTCATGGGCTGTATAAATTTCTACAACCATAAAACTGAGAGACTAATAATAGAAAACAGTGCAAGGTCAGCAGAATGAGAATATGGCTAGATTTGTTTCATTCATGAAATGCTGACTCACTAATAACATGGGGCGTACACAGTGCTGCATGCATGCTCAGGGTCAGTGTTTTATAGCCTGCTAGGTACCATGAACTGCTCTCTTGACTTTTATAGTTTGCTGTTAGCTACAGAAGCCAGAGGGAATAAGGAGTTTAATACAAGTATGGTTAACCACCAATAGGAGACCTTCCAGTGAACAGTAAATCCGTCTCACTGCTCCGACAGTGTCAGTCATGGATGTTAACATGTAGAAAAACTCTAAAGTTGTCTCCCAGATGTGAAACATCCTGGACTTTACTCAGACTTTAATGGCTCAGACTACTTCTGCAGCATAATCCACATTTCCACTGCTCAGTGTATGAATCTTTAGCTTCAGAAGTGTTCTTTGATTACACTGTGTAAAAACAATATCAACTGAAATAATGAAAACTACCAAAAATATTTGAACCTGGGATTTAAAGATGAGGTAAATACATACAATACCAATGTGCATATTCCCAAACAAATTTACTCAAATTACTACAAACCAAGTGACAGACATTGAACCTGGTGTCCCAGAGGCTCACACAGCCCTGGGACAGTTTTACAACTCTGACCTTTTGGTAATCCAGCCTTGTCCAGGGGCTTTTATAAATGGGGCCTCATGGTTCACCTGAAGAGGGTGAATGGTCCCATGGATCTGCAGGGAATTTAAGTAAGAACTAAGGGTTATGAAGCGTGCATGCAAACACTGAAGGAGGGCTTATTGAGTGTTCTGACTATTTCACTCCGCAGACACACTGCTCAGTCAGTAGGACTCGCTTGTGCAGCAACAAGGGCATGATCCCTCACTGGCTTCCCACCTGCGAACATGGCCATTTGTGTTCATTGGAACCCGAAAACCAAGCCAAACTACAGTGATAGATATGATCTTTAACCCCTGCACAGCCTGTTGTCCCCTAAATAGTTTGGTATTTCCAACATAATGTATATTTAGTTTAGACCAATTTAGGCTGTGTGAATAGTACAATCAAAACTGATGCATTAAGACAGGTGTTCAACATCTGCACGGCAGATAATTTGAGTTGTTATAGTACGAAAATCCCAGCCGTCAATATCATTAACAATGAGTCTACTCTATTTATTACACTGAGTCAGCATGCACAATAACAGGACCCTGACACTGAAGCAGCTAAATGGAATTAATCTGTTGTGTATTTTATTTGTTACACCTGTGCTTTTGCTTCTGTGACGTGTCAAAATTTTCTTCAACTTTATCAACTGACGGCGTAAAATACATTTCTTCACCACTGATTATTCGTGCTTCATGTGTAAAGTGCGAGTTTATCATTTCATCAATAGTGAATGAGTGACTGATTTCTGCCAGGTCTGCAGTTCAGCACCGCATCAGCCTGCTGCTGCAGGTTAATCTCACCAGGATCATCATGTTACACATGACATACTACATGCTCCACTAATGGGCCCCACAGCAAAAGGTTCTAATGAGGCTGTTCTGGAGTTGACCTGAGGCCACCACAACTCTGCTTGAGTGGGAATGCGCTATTAGCCAAAAAGGGAAATTTGATTCATACATTTTTAAAAAGAATATAATTATAACAACATGAAATAATAATTATGGATCTCTCTGCTCCTTATAAATATGGGATTAACTGATTTTTGGCAGCGTGTTTATTGATCCAAGTCTTGCCGCTAAGCTTATCAAACTGGTTAAGCCGTAGTTAATGCATCTTCAATTAGAATCTGACATGATTTTGGATGATTATAAACAATACATTATAAGGGAAAAAAGCTTTGATGATGCAGCTGTGGGGATTTACCACAGAGCTCAAGTATCGTTTTATAACAAACCATGAAGTGTGTCTTTAAGTACTAGTCAGGACCTGGCCTGAGGCTGCCTCAACTCACAAGGTACACACTAAAACACACTCCTCATTAACATGCAAAAGCTTTGGTGGGAGTCATGACTAATACAGTCCCCTTAATTAATGAGTGTTGCTCAAGAACCCCCGAGGCAACTAGGAGAAATTATTTAGCTTTTCTCTTCCCAAGGATTTCCTCCCCATGTTGAACTATAAAGTGGAGGTGAATGTCAACAGCACTGGTGGGATGCGTACGAGTTTGTGTGAAGGGATATGAAAAGTAGGCTGCATTAATGGTAAGTAATAGAGGAAGAGTTACATGATTAAATATTCAGCGTGCTAATGGCTGCGAGCTGATCGAGGGCAGAGCAACACAATCAAAACACTGACAGCCGCATGGGCTGCTTATTAATATCGTTTAATGTCTGCTGGCCAATTTGAAATTATAGAGAAGCATAAACAGACAGATGCAGTGGCTGAATTGATGGAAAATGAATACGTGAAAGGCCGCCAAGTTGAATAAGCAATAAATCCACTAGTAAAAACACTTAAGGGCCCTTTTTTTTGGTGGTGGTGCAATGTGAAGTAAACCAGCGTGAATCATTCGTTTTTTAATTCATTCACTCTGTTACTTCTGTCTGCCTTTGATCACTTTGCTTTTATGCGTGTTGGGGTTCATGTAGCTGAAAAACATGAAGATGTCATGTTAAGTGTCACCAGATGTTCTGTGTTTTCATATCAAGAGTCTTTCCTGAAATTCCTGTGCATGCATTAAGTGTTTTTAATCATGCGGGTAGCTCATGGCTTCTTGATAATTGGTTGTAAGGGTGTTGAGATCTGATTTCTTGTTAGACGGAGAACCAATCATATTTCACTTCTTTGTTCTCCTGAATAGTATTAAAAGGAGCTATTTGTAAGTTTTATCTGTCTCTGAATGTGTTTTCTTGCCGTGAGCGGGTGATGGCGATTGGGACTTGACAAGAGCTTCAGTCATCATCATCTTTATAGTACAGGACGTTATAATACGTGCTATGGCTTCAGAACATATAGGAGGCTAGCTTCAGGCTGGGGCTTGCTGGTTAGCATGCTAACTTAAGTAGAAGGAAAGATGTGAGAGAGGCAAGAGTTAACATTCATGTTGTCTTCCAACTTTGGAGACTTGGAGAACTTTGGTGAATTAAGTTTGATGCTGAATTGACAATGTGTCTTCTGGACTGGTAAGTAAACAGCTGTTAATGCTAATGTTAGCATGTAGCTATAGTAAAATTTACAAATAGCTCCTTTAAAACTATGTAAATTGTACAATATTTATACTTTATGCACAACTAATACAGTGCTTTGTGTTTTTATTATTATTGATGATATTCACAAAATTTCCAATACAGTGATGACCAGTGCCATCAGCCTTCCGACAGGTTCAAATCTGCAACCCAGCTGCAGGTCTGTGGTGGTGCTCAGGTCGTGTCGCTCTGCACCATCCAGACAACAACAAGATTTCCTGGAGAAGTGCTCTTCCACTTCTTGTAGCCACTCTGATTCTCACAGCTGTTTCAGAGCTATGAGACGAGTGACGTGATCGGCTGAGACTGTGTTAATTGATCATCACACCCTTCAAACTATAAGTATTCGACTTCATTGAGACATTTTGCACCACGTTGCGAAACACATGGGGGCCAAAATAGAAGGTGCCCTTGGAGACACCCTCCGTCAGTGCACCTAAGACTTAAGATAGGACGCTAGTAGCTATATTGTTGTTGTATATTGATTATCCAGGTTCACATAGCTGTCCAAAAGTAGAACGTGTAACATTAATACTGCGTATATGCTGGAAAAAAATTTTTATAGACCTTTGCTCACCAGCAGTGATCTGTTCCCAGCTAGCTGTGAAACAACACAAAAACATTTTGTACAACAGCAAAACTTTAAAAAAATAAAAATAAAAATAATTCTTGCTGTCCAGAAAATCTATAAAATCTGGCAAAATTCATTATGAAATTCATCATTAGTCTGAAGATTGAAAACGTCATCGATGGGGTGAGTGCAAATGCGCTGGTGTTTACAACGTGCTGGATTTCTTTTCCTCATTCTTGTCGACACCAGATTCATAACAGCTTGTGATTGAGATGTAGTTTTTCTATGTACCTGCATCCTGTGGAGTCAAGTCTATTTTCATCTGACTCCCGCATGCATCTCGGTGGACTGGATATTGAGCTGCCAGCGCCGCCGTAACGTGTCTGACTGCACAGCATTGTCGTGTGTGTGAACATACTGTATCCGAAGCTGCCTCGTATCAGAGGATTTGACAGGACTTCCTGGCTCATACATTAAAAGCACTCGAGACAAGTAGGTAGATTGAATTTTACAATCAATATGAAAATTGAAATCAATCAATATGTAAAGACCGTTCACATGGGTGGCGCAGTGATTAGCACTGTTGCCTCAGAGCAAGAAGGCCTTCCTGAAAATAATAAGCAGTATAACTAAAGGATGGAAGGACATTGATTTGTCTTTGAGGGCTGCTGTGTTCTCCATCCTGCTATTGATTTGTTTAACAAGTTATCAGATTAATTTATCTTTTTTAATGCTGCAGCCACTGTATTCCCTATGGTCTGCTCTATGGCTTAAATCTATTCTTATCTGGATTGGGAAAAGGGCTGTTTGATATTTTGAGTCATTTGATTAAATGCTAGTTTCAAAAATAGTGCTGAATATGGATTTAAAATAACATTTCAAGGACTTTGTATTTCTACAGTATGCTTTTTTTAAAGCAAACAACCTCTGGCTGATAGAGGGACTTCTTTTTAATGCACGTCTACACTGGCTTCACTAATCAGCCACGGTACCTGTCGTTTTAATTACAGATCTTGAAGAATAATTAATGGAGTGTATTAACCATCAGAGATTAATAAGATGTGCCAGTTACTATCCAGTGGGGGGATTTTTTTCCCCCACAATACAATCACCACACCCTGTGATGAATGATGGTGTCACTTGAAAGTTATTACATTGACAGTAGTGAGCTCAAGAGATTCTGCTGGAGAAAACCAGAGCTGCATCTGAGCAGGTTTGGTCTAATTAGTGATGATCTTAGAGTGATTTGGTGTCAAAGGTGACCACTCTGAAGTTCTGGGGGGTATATGACCGAACCACCAACACACAGTGTGGCTTCTGCACTGTCAACACACTGGAAAATGCAATTTAATTAGGAGGATCAGAGGAGTCGCTGAGGTTATTCTCCCATTTCACACAATTACTGGGACAAACGTTTCTCACCGACGAGGACGGGTCAGAACTACAGCTGTGCCCGAAATCAAACTCCTTCATTCATTTACTGTTCACTGAAGGGTCAGTCGTTTAGTGAGCAGCAAATTAAGATCTTGGGAAACTTACGACTCATCATTACTGATAGGAGCGGCATCACGTAACAGTAATTTACACATGTACCAAAGGTGACACAATGTATTATGGGATTTTGAACAAAAAATGGTGTATATACTATGCATGACTTTTTTCACTTCAATTAATCCAGCCGGTGCCTCAGACTGAACACAAAATGATCGTTTCCCTTGCTTTGTTTACTTTATTTGCACAAATGTCTTATTTACTGACAGTAAAAATGAACCTTGGTTCTTTATTTTTTTCTTTCCCTACTTTTCCTCCTTCCGCCTTTTGTTTTTGTAGATAAAATGGCGTCATTAAGCCTTGGGGTAAACGCTAACTTTGTGCTCAAGCTGAAACATTTTTAATGCATACACAACTGTTTGCCTGCATTTGCACTGCCTAGAGCTAATAATCTGTGTCCACATTGAGTTTGTATGTAATCACGCCGCCTGTGAAATGTGCTTCGTGTTCAGCCTGAATTTAACACCAAACTAAAATGTGAGGAGGCAGTGGTGGAAAATAACAAAGTGCATAGGGAAATATTGTAATTTTTACTCAAACACAAGCACAACTACATGACAACTGAAGTTCCTTTGCAGATGAAGATTTTACCACAGACAGGATGGGAGCTTATGAAAAGGTGAAATGATCTAATATTTCAGAAATAATTAAAATCTGAGAAAAATGTGTGGCAGAACTTTTTCTTTTTTCCTCTCCCATTAATAATTTCATAACCCCTCACATTTCTCTTGTGACCTGTACTGGAAACCAGTGGCCTAAACTGCCACAACTGTGTGCAAAGTAGTTAAAGGTCCCATATTTGCCACTTTTCCTGTGTTTTATTTGAAGTTTTGGCATCCATGAGAATATAAAGTATATTTGTGGTTTTTAGTAAAACCATCTAAATGTAGTGTTACATCTCCTCTCTCAGGCAATAAGAATATAGCAGATTTCAGGTAAACACTCAAAAGAAGCTAAATCCTGCAAGGTTGGTATGGTGGATCACGGTGGGCGGGGCTTGGGGCACGGCTGAGAGTGGTGACTTCTTTGTTGTAACATCACAAAGTTACAGAGGTCCTCACGGCTCGTTTTAAGTCTCAGTTAGTGAATACAGACTGTGTACATTTCTCTGTGGACCGAGCGCTTCAATACTTAATTCATTTAAAACCTGTACCTGCTTTATAATCAAAGACGACATGGAAATCGACCATTATACAATATGTGACCTTTAAAACTAGCTCCACCTGGAACAGCTACAACAGGAAAACACTGCCCTCACACTGATGCATCAGTTTAACAACCTAATAATGTCAATAACATATTAGTCACAGGATCAATTTTGAGTGTGGAATGAATATTTTAACTTGAATGTACTTTTACAAGGATTTATGCTTCATAGTGCAGCAGGTAGCCTCATTAAAAACGTTTCTAAGTTGAAGTGCAAAATTGTATTTGAGTTTATTTCTTTGTCACAGTTTCAGTGAATCAGAAAATGCTCAGATGAATTTTTGAAGGCAATGCTGACCTGTTTTGCAGTTTTCAACTTTTACATATTTTATGTCTTTACCAAACTTTCCCTGTTTTGCATTCGCTCCCACTGCTCATCTGTGATTTATGGCTGCTCACCGCCACTTGCTCGTCATGCTAACAATCATATAATTTAAGCTTCCTGGACTGTTGTTCTCACACTAATTTGTTCTGGATCAGACAGGCAGCTAAATGCCTCATATTTATTCAAATGTAAAAATATTGATGGTGCAGCCTAAGTAGCTCTGACGCCGTGCAAGATTCATTGTAATCTGTGTTGAAGTGTGGAGGATATAACTAATAATTTACTAAATTTTGTCGAGTGCATTATGTATGAACATGTTTCATAAGAGATAATCATTACATTAAAAAAATTGAAAGACAGGACGGGGACTGTAATTAGTGTAACACAACCACGTTCTCTTTATTCACATCTCACTAAGGCTGTTACTAATGACTATTATTAAACACAGCAGGGGTTTCTGTTCTGTTCTGATTGTCAAGAATCCTCACTCAGAATACTGTAGGACCACTCAATGATTCGTTGAGTAAATGAAAGACTCTGTTATCAGCTCCTTTACAGCCAGACACAACTGGAGATTCTGAATCAGCTTGGCGTAAAGGGACATGAAATTAATTTTTTTTTAGTCCCTTTGGGGCAAACACTATCTTCCATAGATAGAACTGAATGCCATTGGGTTTAGGACCTGGACATTTGAATATATGTACTTGGGATTTTGTGAAATTGTCATACACACTATTTTCTGACATTTTGTAGACGATCAGTGGATTAGAAGATTCGTTGACGAGACAGACAAACAACACAGGCTTTATACTGACTCTCGGCCGTGGAGGTCACTTTGAAGGGACAGATTTGATTCTGAAGAGGGACTTTTTACTCTTGTAAGGATGCTTGTGAATAGATCTGAAAGATGTCTGACGATGACATAAGAAACTGATCTTTCACCAAGCCAAGGACTACGAGATAACAAAATAGCACAGGCACAAAGTGCTGTGAGTCTGGATCGTACTTCAATGTCCTCTCTTATCCTGTCACGTTTGCAAAGAGTCACCACAGAACTTTTCCCCAAGAGACCTATAATTACTTCTGTAATTACTTTATCAGAGATGAAAAAACAGCTAAATAGCCTGTGTCCTTTTTGTTTCTTGAAACCTAAGTGAAAACTAGGAAGATGACAGAAAATGATTTCAAATGTGACAGTGTGTCCTTTGCAGAGTGGAAATCTCTGAAACTGCACAAAGGTAAGTAAACAACAAGTATCTACATGTAGATTTAGCGATATCTGTATTGTGATGTACAGTTTGATAATGAAATCTTCCTTTGTGTGCATCAGCTAACTAATGTTGTGAGTCTGCTGCAGTGTGTGCCGGTCAGCTGACTGAGCTGCATCTGTCCCGAGCCTTCGAAACCTCTTTCCACCACACTAACCATTTCTGCTATTGGAGTAAATACTACAGCAGCTGTGTCTTCACACATCTTTTTACCCTTTCTGTCTGATGCACCTCTTTACCTGTCTTCTGGTTTTTTTTGTTATTCATATTTTACTCAAACTGGTCTAGCATCAGACAAACTAATCTGAAGTCAAAGTTGTTTGTGTCACAGAAGTAATCGCAATTTTTTTTTCTCAGATTTAATCTGTCTCTTTTTCAGAGGTCAGAACCTTTTTTTTAACTGGTCTATAAAACCAACTTAAAAGAGACAGGCAGTGTGTATTAGGGGAATCTATAAGTAAAACCAACACCTCATGATTCACTTTTACTTTGCATAATAAATATCTAAACCATGTCCTCATCTCTTAAGCACCTGCCGTTGTCTCATTCAATAATGTCAAGCAGAACACTTCACTAATGTGAAATTTAATGACCAGTGACAAGCCCATAAAAAAAGGGAGAGCAGGGCAGGATTTTTCAAGGGTTTTTTCCTTTTTTCCCAATGCAAAGTCGTCATGCTCACTTTCCGCCTCTGCCTTGCTGCTCACCTTGACGTGACGTGAACTCAACAGAGATCTGTCCTGTGTCACTGGGGAGATATATTGACGGCCTGTCATCGCATTTAACCCGGAGGACATGGATTACCATAAAATTAGTTGGAGGAAATTTCTGATTTTTTCTGCAGTAATCCACCTGGAGTTCAAGAGGCAGTTTTCTTTTGACCCCAAAGTCAATGAATTCCATCTTCCACAGCTGCTTTTCAACACTGCCGCATACGAGCCACGTGTGTGCTTAGAAAAAAAGGTTTTATTATTAAGATTTTATTACGACAAAACAGAGCCTTCAGGACTCCTTAAGGCAGTCTAGAATGAGGAACCTATATGACTTCTGGTGACTTTTTAAGAGCTTCTATGTGCTTTTACAAGAAGATTGACTTCTATTCTCCTTTGTCTCTTGATTTTTTCATCATAATTTATGCCATCACTGGACTGAGGCACAAAGGTATGATTTCTGTCTGAATGTTGCACAAGCTTTAAGAAAATTTCCCAAAGTAATAAAAATAAAAAGCTAATTAATACATGGCCTGAGGGTCATTTTGGCCTCAGCCGTGAACAGTCAACTTAACCAGCGATAATATAACAAGCAAGGAATGAGGTGACGGACCACCTCACCTGTGTATGACGCCTACCTCGCTCAACTGCAGCCCTATCTTTCTACATTAGTTTGCCTTTGATGATTGCCATCAATAATAATAATTATCCACTGCTGATGAGCAGTTGGAGAAAAAAAAGAATTACAGAGAAAACAGTCATGTCATTTTTGTTCGCCCTCGTTCAGAGAGAGAGAGAGAGAGAAAGAGACAGAGAGAGAGAGGGAGAGAGAGGGGGAGAGAGAGAGAGACAGAGACGGAGAGACAGAGAGAGAGAGAGAGAGACAGAGACAGAGAGACAGAGAGAGAGGGGGAGAGCTAGAGAGAGACAGAGACAGAGAGAGAGAGGGGGAGAGAGACAGAGACAGAGAGAGAGAGACAGAGAGAGAGAGGGGGAGAGAGAGAGACAGAGACAGAGGGAGAGAGAGAGAGAGAGAGAGAGAGACAGAGAGAGAGAGAGATGAGAAGAAGAGAGAGAGGAGCAATATGAGAAGTTATGGATTTAAGTCCAGTACTCGCTCTCATTTTACAACTTTGTCTCCTAGAAATTACATTACCACTAAATGTTTTCCACAATACGCTGTGGTGGCACAATCACAATGAATGAATGAAGTGCTACATTTATTAACAGCTGTGGAGGCAGGTTTAGATTAATGTTAGGGAAAGATGTAGGTTTTGACTAAATGATAATAGATTTAGATTCATTTAAATCCTAACAGTGGCTACTCTTCCTGTAAACACATCGTGTCTGAAGTCAGTGTGAACATTAACCCAGAGCTGCAAGTGCTTAATCATAAACATGAAAAGAGTTTAATAATGTTGTGTGAATTTTATACTGCAAGATCAAATGTTATGGCAGAAATTAAACACGCTGCCTCTGAACGTTCAATTCATCAACATATTTTTACAACCTGTCAATTAAATAACAACATTTCCTAATTATGTTAACAGAAAACATAATCTTGACACAATTACATTTTCATTCAAAACGTATCTGCAGTTGGTAATTGGCTGTATGTGAACATCATCTCTAGGAGACATGGTTTGCCTTTTAGCCCCTGTTTGGGGCTGGACAGGTAGTATACAATGGGTTTTTTGAGCTCTTGCCTGTTGCATCTGAAAAATGACCAACTTTATAAGACTGATAAGAGTTGTGAAGCAAACCCAAACAATAACCTCCTCAAATGCTTGGAGCTAGGGGAACTGCGGAGAATACTCTGTGGGTCTGATATTATGAGCCACCCCTCTGATCCATTGTATATATAAACATATTAACTATACCTGCTTCAACTATAAAGGCAGACTACATATGAGATGTTTTGTACACTGATTCGAGCCGATGCTGTGAATATTTTTGCCTTTTTCGTTTATAACCTTTTAAAATGGTAAATAAACTATGTTTATGTTGCACTTTTATACCAAACTGATTTAAAATATGCTTCTCATTCAGCCAGGATTAGAGTTTCTTGCTCTAACACCAGAATAAGGCATACACCCTTTACAGTTTCTTTACTTTTACTATTTTTAAACTTTTAAGAGCATCAATAAGAACATTTTTGCAAAAGCAAGGGTCAGAAGAAGCAACCGACTTACACCTGGTAGACACCTCATGCTCATTACCTGTTTTTGAAAGAAGATTAAAAGAAGCATTAATAAGCTCTCAGATGGGAATCAGGGTAGACTAACTGTGTTTTTGTATTTGTATTTCATTTTCTTTGTATTTCTGGTTGATGGATTCATGTAAACATTTTACATTATATTATTTTTTAACTTTTTTCTCACTTTGTATGATGTAAATGTTTTTGTTGTGGTGAGATTTTAAGATAAGCCCTAGATTGCTTTCTTACCTCACCTGCAAATCCACTTCATTAAAAAAAAAACCCAAAAAACACATATACAATGTATTTGTAATGTGCGAATAAATAAATGAAATGAAATGAAATCAAGCAGAAGAAGTGGCACCAAAGGAGAAATCTGCACTGCTGCTGAGGAAGTGCACATGTGTTACAATAACACGTTACTAATTACATGAAACAATAAAGACCTGGCAATTTAAAGTAAGTGCTTCTCATTGTGCTGCAAATATGTTCATTTACATCCTAAATTACAGCTTCTGTGCTAGTGGAATTAGCGTCTGGTTAGCTTCACCACCCAGTTCATACGTCTCTATGCAGCAGCAAAGAACCAGCAAGATAATGCAGTTCATCTACAATACACAGCTCAAGGCAATAAAGATGCTTAGGCTGCAATTCACATTAATAGAAGCATGTTCTATTAAAGTGCTCTGTCAGTAAACATCCATCCCATAGCCACGGAGCATTATTACTCCACATTTCTCCATGCGTGCTCAGCCAGGAGAGCAGGAAGACAATGCATCAAAGAAGAAGAGACAAAGCGGCGTGATGTGAGGACTGACGTCACTCCAGATGGTTGTACAGTCAGCCGACAAGCAGGAAGAAACACTCCGTACATCAAACCTGCACGGGGAAGCCAAATATAAACATCACCGTCTCAGAGTCAATTACACCTGGATGAAAGCGAGGACTAAGGAAAACTTGTCTGACTCCTTCCCAAACTGGGTTTGATGGGCTTATTAAATCGAGCCAGGCTGACAGCGTGACCTCCAGTTTTGAAGAGTTAATGTATACAGGGAGGGTTGCCAAGGTTTCCAGGCTCGTCACACCTGAGCTCCAGATTCATTATATGCATAATTGGAATCGGATTTGATTAAATTTTCATTAAACATATAATGTGTTTTGGGGAGGTGGGTGCAGCCTTTCCCAATGCTAGAATTTTGGAGAATATATGTAGCAACTGATGCATGAAATTAATGGCGGCTTTTTTTTCGGTCAGCCATGCGTCCAGCAGAGCATGAGCATATTGTCTATGAACAGCACGTTGATAAGAGAATAGCGAAGTCAAGTATTGATCAGCAGAGTGCAGATGAGGACAGAAGATAAATACGTTAGAGGATCAAAGGCGGCACCACGTGAACAAAAGAAAGCAAACAATTAAATCTGTTCGATTCAATCAATACAGGTAAAGTACCCCCATGTGTTTACGTCAGCGAAAGGACCAAGAAAGGCCGACACGCTAATCACAGCTGGATTGATGTGATTTTTTTAATCAGTTTTGGTAATCAAAAGTTAAAAAACATGAAATTATTCATAGTTTTTCTTTTTTAACCAGGCATGCATGTTTGAGGATATATAAAACTGGACTCCTCCTTATTTAAGTATTTTTCATTTTGAAACTAACGACTGGGGACGAGATGTCTGAAACATCCTTTTCAACGCGTGTGCAACGCAGGACACAGGTTTCCACGTCTCAGTTGTTTCAAGTGGTGACTTTCCCCCTTTCAACGGATGTCATTGAGCACAGTGAAGGTTAAACATCCAGTGACCCAAACACAGTTTTTGAATGGAGGGGGACTGATGTATGATCCCTTACAGGAGCTGTGACAAATGATATATACAGTATATATTGGGGCAGGATCTTTTACAGTTGAACCTTATCTATTATGAGTTGAAGTTTTTTAAGAGGTGTTGCAGGCTCGCCCTCCGTGCATTAATCAATGTCATTCCTGCCAGATTTCACATTCATTTACACTCATTATAATTAGTAAAAAAATGTAATATTGTATTTGAATTTTTAAAAAAAGTGTCATCTGTACATAGAATTTCAACCTGACAAAACATGTTTGTGCTCAAACTTCTATTTGTACAGTATTTCTTTGGTGAAAAGATGTAATAATAATAATAAAAAAATGTAAATAGTGTTTTTAAATGCCTCTAACTGTAATAAGCCAATGATGGGAACTTTTTTCATGTTGTTGCTGGCTGGGACACAGAGTATCAAAATGGATAGCTGGTTAGCAACAGGAGGAATTAAAAGGAAAGACAGTCATGGTTATGACATTATGACAAAAATAAAAATAAAAAAGTGCTTTTAGAATGTATTATATGGCGTCCGTATTGTTACAGGGTTAAGGTTGGGAACGTGTGGACTATACACTGCGATGTGTCTCGAGTTAACTAAGAGGAGTATAAAAGCTTCAGCTTGGCCGTAATAGAGGTCTCAAATAGATTAAATATACTGTGAGTCTCAATGGCTCCCGTTCATACAGTGCGCAAAGCTACAGCTTGTAGTAGGTGAGGCGTTCATTTTAAAAAGGCTACACTACACTTTATCTCCCAGTCTGAGCTGAACCAACTGTTGGAGGTCATTTACAGGACAGAGCTGAGAGGAAGGGAGGACCTTAAACCTCTAGTTCCAGCGGTTTAATCTGTAACTGCAAGTTTTATCGGCGTCTGCTTAATGCAGGAAACAATTCCTCTAAACCCCACAGATGATAAGATAAGTACACAGTAAGAGTTGCACAAATGACCAGTGGCAGACAGCTATTATCCACCAACGTATGAAGTCAGAGGCCGTAATGACCATCCACAGGGGAAACTGCTTGGGTTCCGCTTGCACCGCAACATAAAGACTGAGGGTACATGCTGATATCATCTCCACTTTAGCAAACTGGGCTCAACACACTGATAAAAAATATTCAAAAAAATCTATTTTCAAATAGATATTCTGAAAGTAAATATCTTTTTTTTTTTTTAAATATATATTTCCTATGTGTTCATCCTGTAGCCAGTGAAACATTTTCATTCCTCAAAACTCGCCGTCTGGACGGTCTTTATCAGGAAACTTCTCCTGATACACAGGAAGGTTTCAAACACTTTCAGGGGCATTTTTCTAATTGATTTGTGTAGATTTTTCTCATGAACCATCAACAACAAAAACTGAGGACAGAGAGATAGAAGTTATTGCTGCTGACCAGTTGGAACTATTTGATCTCACAGACAGGAAAGATCAACTTACAAGTAAAGCTTGAACTCTCCTGGTTGTTTAGAAGTTTCAAAATAATTTTAGATTTGTCTGAATGTAATTAATATGTTTCTGTTCACCTGAACCTGAACAGCATCACACCTCGCTTCATAGGCTGTGTGATGATTGCCTCTGAAATCATGCATTTTATCTAATTTTAACAATTTATACAATTAATTATGAAATATTGATATCATGTTAATAATACAAAATATGATAATATGGTGTTAGGCCTTGTTTTGTTTGCCATGTCATCTGATTCACTATCCATTAAGACTAATAGTTCTTTAAGTGCACTTTTGTGCAGTTTGAGTGTAATTCATTTGCCAAAAAAGAGACACAATAAACAAAATTAAAGATGAATTTGACTGATGGCATTATTAGTATTATTATTATTGTGAATCCATTGCCCATGATAATTGTGCAGTGAACATCTGATATTGTGACAGCCCAGTGCAAGAAGAGTAGGATGAGCGGTTGCGTAATCTGGCAATGAAAAGGGAATAAACACTTTTTCACGTTGTTTGATTGACATATGTTCTCTGGGAAGTGCAGTTTTGTGCTGAGCACCAAAAATAATGACACAATCTAATGTCCTTTAAATGTTATTTTGAACGGCACACAGATAAAGTCAAGGACTGACAGTGAACTATGAACCACCTCTCCTCCTCTCCCTTAAGTCCATCCCCTGTTTCAACTGTTGAGCTGCTTGCCTTTTTTCCATAGAGGTGAAATCAAGTGGAACCACAATTATCGCAGCCTCCCATTGTTTACTTGGCACTGTCTCCACAAACGACAAGCTCTCTGGTGGCAGGAGGGGGGAGAGAGAGAGAAGAGGAATGAAGCTGAGAATGTCTGAAGACAAAGGTGAAACACGATGAGTCATGTACACGCGCTATAGGTGACAGTCTGTTCCTTCTGCGAGGAAGGAGCTGCTTGTAATGTTGAGATTAAATTTGTAGAGTATGTGCCTGCGGTGATGCAAGGTAAGCTTGTGGGTGGCTGAAGTTACCAAGAGCAGCCTGATCTCCATAGAGACACACAAACAGTACACACACCCACACGAGCCTTGAGTAAAACGGCAGGAACAAACACATGACTGCCATCGGTTACTGACATCAAGCACATTTCCCCTGCGGTCCATGTGTTTTTATTTCATTTCTGCTTGATTGTCACTATATTGAGGTGACTCCCTTACATCTGGCAGAGGACACGTATTGATGTCATGTCACCCTGCGGTCACTAACCCCTGAGCGGCAGCTATTAAACAGTCAGAACTCGCGTCGTGTGTTCACAAGAAAGCAAAACGCAAAACGCAAAATCCGTCTGAAGCTGTAAAAAGAGCTGTCGTACACAGAGAACACAAGTTTTTTACAGACTGACAAAGGGGCTGCGGAACATACGAATCAACAGTTGTACAAATTCATTTGAGCACTACTTGTATATTTAGGTGGCATTTCATGCAACTTTATACTCCTGCAGATTTTACATATAAAGTATTTAATCATCTTATTAAGCGATGCATTGACAAAGATTTAACTAGCTATGCAATATTATCTAAAATGGGTCAAATTTGGTTGATGCCAACTGGCTACAAGTTTCTGTTTACACATGAATACATTACTATTAATAAGCCAATAGTTTTACAATCTGAAGGGAAAAGTATTGTAACAAAAGTCCTCTGAAGACTTGATTTGATCAGGCTGAGAAAACCTGTGATAACCCTAATCCTAACCTTCACAGGGGCTATTTGTTAGTTTTTCTCTGCCGTCGAACATGGTTTCTTGCCAGGAGAAAGCGGTGATGATCTCACTTGACAGGAGCTTCGGCCATTGTTACGTTTACAAGACAAGAAGCTACAATACGCCCTCTGAGCAGAGCTACGTCTTCAGGACAGGGAGGCTACAGTGAGTCGCTATGGGAAAGTGACGAGACGAGTCGGGGCTAGCTGGACAAGCCGCTACAACACTATAAAAACAAACGTACAAATCCGTCTCTAACGTATAAATACTTTTAATTCAGGCCAAAAGGGAGTGGTTGTTAAAGGGTTTTAATAGGATGAGGCTCTGTTTAGGTTACTGTTACTTACTTTTACTTTGATAGTGTATATATTTGTCAGGAAATTCAATATCTGACCACATTTCAGCATCTACAAAAAACTAAATGTGTGGTATTCTCCATGGATGATTAGTATGGCTTTCTTTCTTTTTTCTTTTGTTTCCCTCCTGGTATTGAAGCGCCACCAACTCACTGTGTAATCCAAGCAGCCACTGAACTTCCTGAATAAATGTTCTCCTTGCTTTTCGCTTAATGCTCCAAGATCTTGCAATTTTCTTTGTTTACTCACAAAATGGTTTCCACCATGTCTGTGTGTGTCCTGCTTAATGCAGTGACAACAATATAATTACCAAAAGCCTTTCCAGATCCGCAGACACAATACAGAATAACAATACAGATTTGAGCACAACACACCAATTACAGGAGCTAATGGGCAATCGTGTTAGCGTGGTGAAATATGAGCAGTCACCTCCCTGCACTGCAAACGCTAACTGTGTTTTACATTCATGCAGGAGGATTTGAAACCTGCGGGAAAAAGCTGAAGGAGAAGCAGGAAGAGGGAAAAAAGAAACAGAGGATTTATCTCTCCCAGCAGATGCACAGAGTGCTCCTTGGGCTCCCAGAAAGCAGCCAGGACAGTTTACAAGCTGCAAAATAGATTGATTGTCCATGGATCCCTGTCCCCGTGTGGCTGCCAACTCTGAGCTAATTAAAGAACACTTCTCCAGAGGAACACTGAGCAGCAACCAAGCACATCCTATTCACTCCCGAGAAAGCATGCTGCCCTAAACCCCTTTAGAGTAAAAAAAAAAAAAAAAAAAAAAAAAAAAAAATTTAAGCCAGCTATGCCAGAACAAGTGTCACCGCATTGTATGCTGAGAAATAGCTTGAGATCCACAGAGATAAACTTGGGCAGAAAATTTGCATCGTGTTGTTAAAAGTAGGTAAATATGTTGGTGATATTTCTTCCATACTTTGCCCTGATATTCAGCTCAGAGAAGGTCAGGGATGTGGAGGAAACAGGATCCTTTTGATCAGAATATTTGTGGTAGACAAGCCATTAAAAAAAAAAACAAAAAAAAAAACTGAATGGCTGCAATCACCCGTTCTCGTTCGATTAGATGCTGATTCTCCCAACCTTTAAAAAGGGAGAGACGCAGGGGTTTTTACCAAATCAGTTTGCATTCACTTCTCTGAACACTTTAATTTCAGATAACAACAGATACGGCGCCACAGTCGCAGAGCCTTGTGGCCGGCAGCCGACGCGTTTAGGAATCACTGCACACGAGCGTGGGCCAGTGTGAAAACCACAACGCATCAACTTCCCTTAGCTGTGGTTATCATTTTCATTGCAGATTCAGATTTCATATACAAAACCACCTAATCAATCAACAGCATCAAAATTATAATCAAAAAGATAATACTGTGTTTTTACTTGTAGAGGAGTATTACTACATTATGGTGTTGCTTAGTTTGAGTCAGTTTCTTACATGTACATCGTGTCATGAATATGAATTTGATAAAAACCTGCCAGATGAAGCAAGCTGTCGACTGACTAAAGTCACGCTCACAATCTTTTAGCTCATTAGCTTGCCAACATATCCTAATTAGAACACAAAAGCTGAGGCCACGGGACAACTTCAGCTCAACAACCAACATTGCTCTGCCGTGAGTCCCGCTCTCAGCCAAGTTCAAGAAGCAACTTTCTCTAGTCCACCTAATGAATGACCGACTCAGGGTGAAAGGTCAGTGTGAGGCCCTAGGTCTCAGTGCCACAGTTACTGCATTAAACTTCACAGGCGGCTCCTTCAGACGCAGCTGTGGTTTGCTGCTGATAATACTCGTGCCAGGGCTGATAACAACAGACCTTGGATGGTCAGTAACAAGTGGCCGGGTGTTCTAAGAATCAGCACTTGGGAGTATAAAGTCATGTTTCCTTGTTTATGGTTAATGAACTACTCTGCTACTCTTCTTCCTCTTCTTTTAGATATTTGACCAATTGTGGAGTGTAAACTATATAATCTATAGTAATTAAGTGTATAAAGACTATCCTCAGGGGGCTCCTGCTTCAGATTTGAGATGACATGCACAGGAGACTGTATTGATGAATCCTCCTTTCTCCTTGGGCTCAAGCTTCAATAAACATCCTAAGACATCCTGGACTCCAGCGCTCTTTTCTTCACCACTGATGATAAGAATTTTCCCCAACAACCTCGAGTATGTGTGTTTCATTATCTTTGGCGACACCTGTGGCCACGCATGGTAATTACAGGTTTGTTTTTGAACCACACTTGTGTGTCCCATCACACACATGGAACACACGCTGCTCATGATTTTGTGTGCGAGTCATACCAAACACCCAGTTCATAAAACTTGTTAAATGCAAGGCCTTCATCAGTGGGTCATAGGCTCAATCACTGTAGATTGTGACTTAACACTTATTTAAATTAAAAGAGAGGGATGGGCAATAACCGACAACACATTCACTATACAGGTTTTCCAGCCCACTAGCCACTGGGAAACTGCCCTACTGGCTCCAGCATCATCACATTGGATCACCCTTCTTTGGGTTCAGCAGATTTATCTTATTATTATATATTTGTTTTTTACAACAACTTCTGAAGGAAAGAAGAAGAAAAGCTTTCAACCACAGGTTTGCTGTCAGAGGCGCCCAAACTAAGGTGGAGACCCAAAACACCAGTACAGTTCTGCTGTGATCCAGGATCCCGTGGAACATTTGGAAGCAAGAGCAGTTTTTAAAAAAAAGTAGTGATTGTAGTGAGTATATCATCATAAAAGATCCAGTGATGCTCAGTCCTCCAAAAAAGAGCCTAATATTTCCTGACATACACGATCAAAAGCAACACCCACTGCACAACCTTTCGTTTCTTCCCTTCTAATCAAAAGTAAAAATAAACAGTAAACCAGTTTTGACAGTTATGAGTGTGCCATTATGTAATGAGATCTTATGATTCAGTAATGTGTTTGCAAGCATGCAGACTTTACCGGTGCAGGAGTATTCGTCCACTCTGATGAAGCCTGGCAGACAGTCGCAGCGATGGCTGCCGGGCAGGTTGACACACACCGTGTTGGACTGGCAGTAATGCATCTGGGTCGCACACTCATCAATATCTGAGGACAAACAGAGCAGATACAGTGGATTAATAACTCCCTGATAGTTCTCCAAAAAGACAAACTGAGGGGGGACACACAGAGAGACTCTGGGTGAAGCTCACTGAAATGATTCAACACTGCTGCTTTAATCACATTACAAAAGCACAGATTCAGGGCGTTACCTTGTTGCTTACAGTTATTAAATAAAGTGTTACCCATCCAAAAATTGGTCACTCATCAGTCTCACAGACAACTGTTGTTGTTTCTGTATTTGTCTGTTGTTCAGTTAGAGGAAGACAGAAAAGACAAGAAAGAGAGAAAGATGAGAAGAAAGCAAAAGAAAAGGGGGAGGGAGCAAAGGAAAGAGAAGGATAAATCTGATGGGATGAGGACGAACAAACTGAAGAGGACAGAGGAGGAGGGAGAGCGGCTTTTTTCCTGACATCCCTAATGTTCCGCTAATATCACGACACATTACAGCCTCTCTTCATACACAGAATCCCTCTCCTCCTAATGTAGCTTGAAAGACATTGTATGAGCATTAAAACACAGAGCTCAGCGAGGCATTAGCCGAGCAGGATGACTGCTGATGAAATGGGATCGGAAACCCACAAGGGAGGTGTTATGCAGAAGGGTCTAAATTTGTGTGTGTGTGTGTGTACGTATGTATACAATACAATGTATTTATGTGGAACAGAGCAGCAGAGAGCTGGCTTCCCGAGGCTGACAGGCCTCTCCACCACTTAAGGGACTGTGTATGCAACACTTAAGGGAAAGAGAGAGAGTGAGAAGAGTATTTCCATATCCTCTCCTTGGATAAATACATTCCTGCTTTGAGGTTTTCAGCTCATACTTTCCCCTTACAACAGAATGAATTTGTATGAAGTATGTAATTGACTTACATGCAACACCCAGAGGTTTTTTCTTGGTAAATTTCACCCTTGGAGAGTGTACAGTAGGAGTGTTGAATTGCACAATCAAAGAGAGACCGATCGTGTATTCAGGCGTACAAAGCTTCGCCGGCCTTCAGCATAAAAAGCGTTGATCTGCTACATCAAAAACATGAAACTTATTCAAGTGCTTTGAGGCCACGAAACAGTACCTGAATCCAATCTCCATCGTGTCCTGAAGCCCTACTCCACCCTGAAAGCTGCTCTTTGATTTTGCTTTATTGGCGAATAGGCACCAAGGCGTTGTCCGGGCCTGATGACGGCTGGCCTGTGATGTCGCCAACACGCAGCCTCAATAATTGAAAGAGTCTCGCCGCTTTTGTCAGCTTCCATTTACAGTGAGAAAAGCATCTAATGTCAAGTCTGGAGACATGATGAGGCTTTATGAACTCTGTTGTTCCGTGGTGTGTTATCCCCTGTGTTTGTAGCTATGTGTGTGTGTGTGTGTGTGTGTGTGTGTGTGTGTGTTCGCCCTCTGCAGCCTCCTCTGGGAGACTTGTAGCAGGTGAGGTCTGCTGACAGAACTGGAACTGTCATTTCACAACGGGGGGAATTCATTTTTCTGGATTTGCTGGTGTGTCTCTCTCTCTCTCTCTGTTTCTCCCTCCCTCCTCCCCCCCAGACCTCATCCTGATCCTCCCCCTCTCCCTCCACCCTTCTGAGCTCACTTTCTTCATCTCTCTGCTGCTTTATTCATGCTGTGATGTAGGTCATGGCTGGTGGTGGTGGGGTAGCTAAAAATAAGGCAGGATAGGACTTTCTCTGTGCATGTGTGTGCGTGCGTGTGCATGTGTTTGTGTATGTGTGTGTGTGTGTGTGTGTGCGTGTGTATGTGTGTGCGTGTGTGTGTGTGTGTGTGTGTGCATGTGTGTGTGTGTGTGTGTTTGTGTGTGTGTGTGTGTGTGCGCGTGTGTGTGTGGTTGCACCAGCTCATCCCTTTTGTGTGTATTTGTGTGTTTGGGGGAGAGGAACTGTGTGTTTGGATATTGAGTGTTCGGATGCTGTGAGGCAGAAATGTGTGTTGACTGTACTTTCTTTACTCTAATAAACCCGGATTGCGCGTGTATCTGTAAACGTCGTCCAGGACCGCAGCCGCTGCAGCTGACCTCTCTCTTTCAGCAGCTCATGTTGTGGTGTGATGCCCACCAGATGAAGCTGCCCAACTTCACCACATTCTTTTCTCCACTCAAAATTATGAAACTGTGAGAAGACAGAGAGAGGAGTGTGTTCATGTGCGCTCAAACTCCTGTGCACGTTTCCCTGAGGTCTAACACGTAGTAAAATCTGAATTGTAAATCAATTATCTTCCTGGGTTTTTTCTGTGAAATGCAGTTGACGGATCGAATGGTGTTTGGAAATGGAACAATCGATTTGATTGTGGTGGTGAGTCAGATAGTCTCAGATTATTCACCATTAAACATGGATCACTGCTTAGTTAAGAAGAAAATAAGAAAAGTTTGCGCAGAAACTCCTACTCCCAATTATTAAAAGTCAAGAATGTTGACAGTCAGAAACTCAATTTATCTCTATCTAGAAATTAAGTGTGTGGGTGCAAAACTCTAATATTGATAAGTGGGATATTCTTTTTGAGTGCCGTTAATTTGTCTTTTTAACTTTTGTATTATTTTATATTGTGTCATAGATTTGCACCACTGCATGTGTTAAATTTAATGCATTTACTTTATTTTCTCCATTTTTCGGTCTGTGATGAGCTCGTATAATAAATGTGTTGTGATCACAGCTTTTTAGTGGATGAAAGCTTGGAGCAATATAGATCCTGTTGCAAGTATGTATAGAGCTCACTTGTGTCTAGCAGTGAGATTTTTTAAAAATGGAAAAATATTTGCTTATTCATATTATTCATGGTGTACCTGAATGTATCTACATTCAAAATGATGGAAAAAAACTGTACAGATGGTACAATTTACAGTTGTCCCCTAAACGCCTCACATACAGACAATCGGTAGACGCTACAATTTAGAGATGTCCCTTAAACACTTCACGTACAGAAAATCGGGAGACGTTACAATTTACGGCCTTTCCCTGAATGCTTCCCATTCAGACAAAGGGTAGACACTAGCTACAGCACACATCATCAGGGGCCCCACTTAGGGGGGTTTTGGGGCAACATCAGTGCACTGTACAGTGTCTTAATGGGAGGTTTAAGGGGGTCTCTAGTTGCCATTGTAAAATGTGCCAATATGAGGGGCCATCGGGGGCCTCTTTTCCCCTTGGGGCCTCCAAGAATTTGCCTGGTTTGTCTCTTCTGACTGGTAAGATGAAGGAATGAATTCAGTATTTGTAGGCATGTCCGCACTGAAGCAGAGCTACTATAACTCTCACTGCTCCTCCCCAACTGACTGGAGTCGCAACAACACCCTGTAACTTCACTAGACACTAATGTACGAGCACAGATTACTATTTACTAATTCATGTCCGCGTGGTAAAAACAAAAAAAAAAGAAATAAAGTAAAGTGTTTATTTTTTGGAAATGACCACAGCTGTGGTTCAGAGCGCCTCTCCCCTTTGGATACAAGTCTCGTCACCATCTCAGCAGATGTCTCCTTCACAGCCTGAAACACATGTACACAGCAATCAGCATTCCCCTCTTCTCTGACCTCTCTCTCGCTCTCCCTATCTCTATTTTCATGTACCAAAAAGTTAATCTCCCCCAGCAATTACACACCATGATAATTGAGGCTTGCATAGAGCAAACGCTTTCAGCATACAGGCATGCACACACACGCACTGGCTGTGTTGAAAGAGAATTGGATATTTCATTTATTTTCTCTAATGCACTTGGTGTAAACAACTAATCAGTTTCTTTTTTTCCTCACTGAACTTCACTGAAACAATAAGCAAGTGAAACAGCAAGTGAAAGTCAGCAAAGAAAAAGATATTTTCCAATAATAGGCATTTTTATACAAATTATTATGTCTATGTGCAAATCTCAACCACTGCGCAGTTTGTAATGAAATCAAAATGTATGACATTACGACATTAAACAGCACAGCGACACACAGCGAACTCAATGGTGGCGAAGTTTAGACTGCACACAATATTGTGTAATATTGTGTAACTATATTACTTTATAATTTATATATATTCCATATTACTGGGTTACAGTATTGTGTGTGCCAGGATTACAGTTTCAATTTCAGTAGTGACACTACTGCTACTACTACAACATTCAGAAAGTATTTTCACACTCTGTTGTGTCGCAGCCTCGTGCTATATTATAATAATGATAATTCTTCCCACATCAATCAACCTACGCTTAGATGCGCCGCAGTTGCGCTTGTGCGTAGCAATACAGTGGTTCGACAGTTCACAAACTGCAGTTCCAGAAAGGAAGGGCAATTCGACAGCGATATTAAGCTGTGAAAATAAAATAAAGCGTACACTTAAAACTGATATTAGCTTTCTTCTGTGGGTTTTTTTTTTTTTTTAAAGTGGCCACAGCAGCGAATCACTCAGCTTCTGTATCGGTGCTCCCGGCTGCTTCTCCAAACTGGGCGCACACTGATCCGAAGCTACTACAGGTAAAACAGACTGTAGATAAGTACCTCACACAACCCCACATCAAATAACCCCAACTATCACTTCCAGCAAAAACATTGACGTCATTCTAAGTCACATTATAAACATGATCCTCAAATATTCTGCAATAAAAACAACAGTAAACAGAATTTCTTGATGAGGCCATGAGAGCGCTGACCCTCATCTACCTCCATCTTCATAAATAAATCCAGACAAACACCCTCCACTTCATCGACTTTTGTTCCGTCATCAGATGATCACATTCATCCCAATATCTCTGTCCTCATAGGAATCCAGTCCCTCTGGTGCAAATGCAGCAAAACTAAAAATCTTACCAAGGTTCGATGCTTTTCCAATGCATGAACACCTCCATGGTTTAATAATACCCACCTTGCCTGTTTACTTGCATACTATATATGCTCATTCATCTAAATTTTAGGACTTAAGTCGGTCACGTTACTTTTCTGCTTTGGTGCTTATTGGTGTAGAAACTTCAGTTTCTTTGGCAACACGTGTTGGAGGAATTTTTTTTCTTGAATCTGGGGACACATTTCTCTTTGTCTGTGTCAGAGGATTGACAGGCAGCAGAGCATGGCGTAATGCAAAACCTTCACTCCGCATAGTTAAATGAGGATAAAAGAAAAAGTTTCTTCTCATTCCTGTGATGGACTTTTATCCCTGTGTGGATGATGTTTTTCATATTGTATAAGAATGAACGGCAGGAAAATGGCAGCCTCTGAAGGAGGGAATTAATCTCAGCCAGCAATTACACACCATGATAATTGAGTCTTATACAAAGCATTGCTTTCAACAACTTCGACTTGTGAAGTAGGAAAGTGAGCTTGGATATTTCCCTCTATGCGTTGCGGCAGCGAGACCTTGGACTGCTGACACAAACTTGAAAAGAACTGCAATATCATCCTGCAATATGAAGTGAGCCGCGGTGAGGACCAAATGATTTTCATGATGGGGGGTGGGGGGGTTCATCTCCATGATGAGGGCGTGCAAAGGCCTCAGAGGCTGAACTCAATGACAACAGGGCCGCTATCTTTCTGTTCTGCAAACAAATCAAATACAAAAACAACAATCAACATGCAGCACAGCACCACACCTCTCTCAAATGTTGCGTGTCTCTTAGAGCCAGAGGAGAAAACGAACTACTGATGCATTTAATTACAGGGCCTTTGGAGAGCAGCGGCACTTATCACCATTGTTGTCCTTTCAGAAGACGCATGCAGAGAGGGAAGCACTCAGGTTGAGCAGATTACAACCTGCTAAGGAACACGATGCGCGCATTGTTTGGCAGAGAACGGCTCGTGGGTAGAGAAGCTGAACGATGGTGTGGTTCTCTATCTGGAGAAAGGAACAGTGTGAGCGAGGTGGTTTAATCCATCCGTCACTCTGCGGCTCCAACGAGAAGCTGCCACTCACTGAGCTGCACACTGACAGACTTTCAGACAGACACTGTGAAGACTGAGACTGTGGCAGACTCCTTCTGTCAGACCGAGCGGAACAGTTTACCTAGATGACAGGTGCTCAGTGTCTGCGTGCAGGATGTTCACACAGGTATACTTTACTCCAAAGGCTGGGTGCCCAGTTACTCAAATAAATCCATGTATTAGGCAGGAGGAGGCAGCACAGTGTGCGTCATTCCTCACAGTTTAATGGATTACCGTGCAGCTGAAGTCTTATTAAAATCCTAAAAGAAAACTGAATTTGCATCATTGAAGCAGTGAGATGTATATCACAAAAGAAACACACAACCCTTTGTCTCTGATGTTTTATAAAGGGACGTTATCACAACAGGGAATGAGTCTGCACAGCAATCAGTCATCCAGACAAAGTTACAAAGCAACATACAGCACAACTTTTTCCCTGCAATTCATCTGAGGTTTACCTTCCTCCAGCGCGAAATAAACGGTGTAAAAATAGAATGACCGTCTTCACCTGTTCGGCACAGTATACAGTATAAGCTCCTGTGATGACCGGCTGATCAATGTGCACTGTCATCCCAGGAAGAACAGTCTTATCTCTGCAAGAGCTTTGGTAATTTACCACTGTTGGTCTGTTGTCCACAGTATTTTGAAATATGATGTAATTCCTTTTGGAGGAGGAAATTTTTATCTCAGAGTTGAAAGATAATATTTGTTTCTGCCAGTTTGTCTGAAGGTAAAACTGAATACATAACAAATACGTGTCTTATTGGACAGTTTAACAACAGTGCTGCCTTTGCAATATATATCAGCGGAAATGAACAGAGGGAGAGTGCTCTCTATTAAATTTTATTTCTTTAATACATTATAGATTGGGTGACAGGTTTGTTTTTTACTACACATTTCCTGATTAGATTTAAACCAGTCTGTCTGTAATGTTGCTGCTTCTCCAAATTCCCAGCGAGACGCTAGGGGGAGAGATGCTCTGGATGTTTTTGTATTTGTTGCATTTCTGGATTTTTAGAAGGTTTCCCTTAATGACTGTATTTTGTCCTTAGGGGCCACCATAGCAAAACAATTAGATAAATAGATGGTATATATATATATAAGATGTGTATAAGAGACAGCTGCACGCACGCACGCACGCACGCACGCACGCACGCACGCACGCACGCACGCACACACACACACACACACACGGAGTTGTTCCAATGAAAGGCTGATAATCAGGAAGCCTTGGAGATGCTGCTGTGTATGGAGAGATGGGCTACAAAACTAAGAGGTAAACACAGATGCCGACAGAAGAAAACAGTCGCAAAAGCTGCCAGCAGTAGAGTTGAACTGGGTACTCATGATTTATTAGTACGTTTTCCTGTTTTCAGGACACGAGTACCATTTGAGTCCTGTGTACCAGTACTTGTAATCAGAAAAACACAGCATGTGTGATTAGCTCAAAGAAATCACTGTGTTTCTGCTGCTGGATGACAGAGGAGGAAGAAGCTGCTTCCATGAGTCTTCCACAGGCCGTAAACCTCAACCCAAACATGAGCTGGCTGTGAATCCAGCTCAGAAACATTTTAGGCTTGGGCTCAGATTTAAGGTCAAAACAAAATAGGTTGTTTGTTGGTGCTTTCCAGAGCGACCTCGAGTATACGACTGTTCAAAAAATGATTCATGAGTTTTTTCTGATCTGCCACCTTTATGGAAACCAACAACTAACAAACATCAGTTTTGCTTCTGAGAGATGAGTTATTACTGATACAAAAGGGTTGCTTTCCAAGAAACACAGTTGACACACACACACACACACACACACACACACACACACACAAACAGACTGGTACATTTGTAGCTATTTAAACCAGGGACAATGTAATGCAATTAACTATAAAGCAGATTTGATCCGGACACTAATACCGCACACATTGACACATTGTGAGGGCACTCACCACTTTGCAAAGGCCCTGGCTCAGAAATGATTGTGCACTTGTTAAATGTGCATTCCCTACAAGCCAATAGCAGCTGACTAAAGAGATGTTGCAAACGGACACGATTTGCATCTTTGTATGAAAACAGAGATCGGTCAAAACCTACTGGACACTTGGATGACTCCCAAGGAATTTGAATATAGAAATCAGCACATGTTGGCTCACAGTTAAACCTCAGTGATTTGACACTGTGTCCGGTCCTCGAGCCTCTGTCTTAGACATACACTACATCCCTGAAATGCTTGCAAGTGGTTCAAAATGCTGCTGCCGATGCTTCCGACCAAGTCATCCAGATGGTCTCATGTAACGCCAATCCTAATTTCTTTACACCGGTTTCCAAAAAATATTCATGATGTGATGCGATTACATTCAGAGCCTTGCTTGCTTCCTCCTGCCTATATTAAAACAGCTACTGCAGCCATAAAACTCCAGGAGGAATTTGAGGTCCTCTGTTGCTCCTTGCTCCAGGCTCAAGACAAAAAGAGACTGTGCTTTTGATGCATCTTTTATACCTGCGTGTCCACAGTGTGGACACTTTTAAAAAGCAGCTCATTTGTTTGTCCTAATTGTTTTTTTTTCATTCTTTAATTGTGACGTCTGCACTTGAGAGGTGTTACATAAATAAATTTCACTTATTGAATAGCTTCACTGGAAAACATTACTACTCCTCCACAAAGTATTATTTCCCTGTGGTTGCTCACAATTCCCAGTGGGTGCCTGAGCTCCTAAGCACCCACATCATCTGCGCCTCTATGGTCTTGGCACATAAATACTGGTTACACTGGTCAAAGTGTAAGACTGTATTCAGTGCAGCAGTGTAATAAAGACACAGCAACAGCTTGTCCCCATAATGAAGCAGTAAAGTGACTGTAAACATTAGCTAGCCAACATCACACAGTCAAAATTAACTTCTCCCTCTTGGTTAAACACAGCCTAAAATAATCACAACCATAAACCAGGAAAATAAAAAGAGTTTATTAAATCAAAACTGTCTCAGCAGTTCGTCTTGACGCTGAGAGTTTAACATGTCAAGAGGCAAGTGATTAATTGCTCTCCGAAACTTAAACTTCACCAAGTAAGAGCAGAAACTCGTCCCAAACAGAGTTGACACATCTTGACCTGTTGAACTCAGTCTGGTGCATGTGGTGTTTGTTTGTGTGCTTACATCGGCCCCACTGTGTTTCAACCAGCTCTGCTGTATTGCTTGTGTTTTTCTCCCCCAGCCATAGCCAGCATGCATTACTATTCTATGAGCCGCATCAGTCCCTCCTACACACACATGCGCACGCACACATACACGCACAAACACACACACATTCTTTGATTGTCCCTGTGCCCAGGACTGTCGGTAGGGCAGCAGCAGCAGATGGTTGAATCTCTCAGTGTCAGGTTGCTGCAACACACACACACGCACACACACACACACACACACACACACACACACACAAACAAATTTGTCAGGAAGGTCATCTACTATTATGCAAGTCCAGATAAGAACTTGTTTCAGATTATTGGCCAGATTCAACCATTAGTGAACAGTTGCTAGGTAACGGTGATGCCTCGCGGCTAACGACCCGCATGATCTAACCAACATCTCATCAGTCACCATTCACCTTGTAGCCGATAGGAAAAGAAAGCTAAGGCAGGGAGGTGTGGAGCTGTTATTATCCTGATAGTTTCCACCATGTTTTTGGTTACTATGGTAAATTAACAAAAACTTCCATCTTCCTGACTCACGACATGGAAAAAGTGACGCGAGGAGGACGAAGAGAGACACACTGACGCGCTCAAACAGAAACAGAGATTGAAGCACAAATACAAGAGGAAACTGAGGGAAAACAAAGATAGAAACCGAGACAAAGAACAAAAACTAAGACGGAAAAAGATGCGGAAACTGAAAGAGACAGAAAATCCGAGAGAGCCGAGGGTACAGAGAGAACCTGTGAGGAATCAAAGAAGGAACACAGCTCTTGTTGTGACTTCACTGATGACAAGCAGTAATCATTTGACAGGGGAACTGATATTGGGATATAAATATTTGACAATTCAATGTGGGAGTGCTTAATTAGCTTCATTGTTATTCCCATCCAGAGGCAGCTGCTACCTGGAGCGTACGCTGATAAAAATGCTTGTGTGTGAGCGCATGTGTACATGTGGATGTTTCATATTTTGATATTACTTTTAATTTTTGATTGCAGTTTTAATTTGGAGGTTAATTTGGTGGCGTTGGTGGAGGTGGCGGGTGCTAAGAAATGAGTTATGATATTAGTTGATGTTATTCATGAGTCAGTTGCAGTTTATGATTCAAGAACAAGAAAGCAAAGAAACAGGATTCAACTTCTTGAAGGTGAAAAGAAACTTCATGGATAATAAGTTTTGGATCCTGAGTGTAACTGAGTGTAGTAGGGTTCTGATAGTGAACATGTCACGGTACATTTCAGCTGTGTTTTCCTGGAGGTAAAATATAGTGATACATGTGACAGATGAACAGCGATGACTATAAGTGTTTCTGTATGTTGCTGGTTGTATGAAACAAGGAGAGTAGTAATGAAAATGATGTTTCACCTAAAACATCAAATAAAAACAACCCTGTACCTGTGGTTTGAATAGACTTTAAAGGGGCTATCAGTAAGTTTTCTCTGCTGCTAAACTTTTCTTGACGGGAGCGGGTGGTGGTGATTGTCACTTGACAAGAGCTTCAGGCATCACTGCGTTTACAAGAGAAGAGCTTATAATACGTCCTCTGAGCAGCGCTACATCTTCAGGGCTGATTGGAGGCTACAGTGACTCGCTATCGGAAACAAGTAGAAGTGATGATAGTGGTGATGTACACTATCCAAAGGAATGAAGTTTGATTTTGTTTTTTCTATAGTGGTAAGTAAACAGCTATTAATGCTAATATTAGCTATGTAGCAATAGCAAAACTTACAAATAGCTCCTTTAAAAATACAACCTGAAAGATAACGTGGTGCTATCGTAGAACTGCGAAGTGAGAGGGGCCGCTGGTTCCTGGTGGATCCTCGCACTTCGCAAGGGGGACATGTCCCTGTTACAGTGCAGATTAAAATAAAACACCCATAACTAAAGTCAGCTACAGATTTAAAGCTGTTCGACCAGCTGATGTAAAAATGAGTCGCTTGCTGTGATGAACACACAGAGAACCATCTCCTGACTTTGCAGTTCTCCTCAGCTCTACAGGGTGTTTTAGTGTCTGTCAGCTCATCGTTGTAGAAACTACCTGTCCAGCAACAAACAGACAAAGTTAGTAAACAGCTGGTGAATATAGTGGAGCATTTACCTGTTGGAGAGCCAGGCAAACACAGCTAAATGAAGAGTGAATATTGGAATGACATTCACCACGTTGACAAGAAGACAACTCCAAATGAATGCTAATGTAGCTCTTTGACTGCTTGATGTGCAAATAGGCCACTGGCTGCTCACAAGTTTGCCATATTGATTTTATAAGTTGTAATATATCACTGTTTAATATGTCACAGCTTTTTGTGCCAGCTCCTTAAGACAGTAGGTTGTACTTTGTATTTCAGTTCAAATAGAACACCTAAAACTTGTGGACCAGGAAGTGTCACACGTCATGATTAAATAAAGTCAGTTGCATTAGGTAATGCCATACATTAGTCTAATTATATTTTCAATACTAAACAATGTGTGGTAAGCTACAGTTTGGCAGACTCATGTGAGCAGATATTGTTATCGGAAAAAACTTGTGATATTATGTCTCGTTTCACTTATATTATTCAGTTTATTAGCGACTTATTCAAGGTCAACGATCCCAGTATGTTTTGGTTTTGAGTAAAACCAAAAATGCATTTTGTTCATTGAGACTTCAGGGGCTTTTTTTTCTCCTCAGGATTTTCACAGACTCCTACATTTTTAATTGAGTTTGTAAATGTTTTTACATGCCCCACTGCTGCTGTGTCCCATTTTCCTGAAAGGTAGACGTGTCTGCATGGGGCCCAGCGGGAGGAACAGCAAAGTGACAGCAGAGTAGGCCGGAAGAAACAGCATTCTCACACACACACACACATACACACACACACACACACACACACACAGGGTTATTTGTCCCTGTGCCCGGGACTGTTGGGAGGGCAGCAGCAGCAGATGGTCTGCAATAGCTCTCATTGTCTCAGGATGTGGCAACAGGGAGCGAGGCGTGCCCTGTTCGGCCCCGGCATGGACACGCCATTGCCACGTCCTGCGTCAGTGTCACAGTCAACCTCTTCCTCGTAATTAAGGCCAGCCCCTCTGGTTCCACTTGACAGCAGAGAGCAGCTGGAGGTCAGAGGAAGAGGAGGAGAGGGTCGACTCTTCCAGGCGAACAGCAGCTGAGCGGCTCTCATGTTCCAGTATGTGAAAAAGAGACCATGGACTGTAAACAATGATGGACGTAGCCTCTGTGATGTCACCTGTAGGTTTCTGATGAGCGGTTGCCATCTTGGCAGTGCCTGACTGCGTAATTCCCAGCTAATCCAAAAATAGGCAAAGAGGTGGGGCGTGTGTGGAGCCCAGACTTCAGCGAAGGCCGGTTTAATAACCGTGGCAAGCATACGCTTTCCTTAGCATCGTTAGCACAGCTGCTTGAAGGCTAACCCAAAGCTAATTAATTTGCTGGCTAATTAGCTAGTTAGCGATTTAAGCTAACGGGCCAGGTATGGTGAGTGCAGACACCGATACCTGACACCAACCAGCAAAGGTTGTCACTTGCAAAACACACACATACATTTCCTCACATCACACGAACACACCTTTCCTATATCCTCAACTCTGACTCAACACAGCATGTGTCACCATGCGAAATTAGCTCAACAACCAATGTCAGTGAAAAATCTCATCAAGCTCTCTGGTGCCATTTGAAATGTGTTTACAGGCCTGAAATGTCCCTTCATATCGCAACTGTAAAACGGAAACACTTCACCCTGTACAAATATCTTTGCTGCATTGAGATTAGATTGCTGGTGTGCAGGTAAACAGCGTTCCATTTGGTTAACGCCTCCTACCAGGCTCTGTACCAAGCACTCAACTGTAGGTCAAATGATATTTATATGTAAAACTGGGTTTGGAGAATATACATGTTCTCTACTTGCTGTAGGAACAAAACTACTAACACATTTATAGTCTTGTCGATTGATGAGGGCAAACCTCGTAATCATAAAATATAAAAGTAAAAATTTAGAATATATATCATTTTTGGCCAAAATAATGTAAACTGCTTCAATGTAAAGTTACCTCTGGACTCAGTAAGGACACAGTAAGGAGCTAATATAATGTATTTTTATATTTTCAGCATGGTGGATAATGGGGAAAAAAAAAGATGGGTGCAAAACAGCCAGAGTTATCCTTCAACTTTCTTTCTAACTTAATCCTAAATCTAATCTTAATCCTAATCCCTGAAACTATTCCTTCGGGAAAAAATGATGACAAACTGAACTGAGCTGCTCGGAAGGATTTTCCTCATTCAACACTCAAATGCATCTCACACACTAACTTTCAATAACCTTCGGCCTGTTCTGCAAAGACATTCTTCCTGAAGAAAAAAAAAGCCTGTCTTTAACGCTGTTCAAATTTAAAATCCCCAAACCATAACAGCCACGACTCGTGTTGAGGTACGTGACAGGACAAGAAGCGACAACTGTAACAGACGATCTGGACAATCTGACAATTAAGAGCGGCTCCTGCATCAAACGCACATTCGCTCTTGTTTTTCTACATTGCAGGTCGTATTTCAAGATAAGACGTTGACAACTAACTTTGGTAATACATCAGCCATGCAGGAGGCGCCACATCTGTTTCTGACAACATCCACGCTTGTCATCTGCTCTGCCAGCTGCAAGACAGCCCACTTACAGACCCAAGGTTGCTTCACAATCAGTCCTGAGGAGTTAGTGCGTCTGAATCCGCTGGTGATCTGTGCATATGAACAACATATTGTTTAACGTATGCAGACAGTCACATCAAAGCGCTCAGTACATCATAACCGCTCATTATTTTAGACCCGGATTTTTATTTATTTATTTTACTTAAGATTAAATCTTACAGCATTACCAATAAATGACAGCAGTTTATTTTACTTTCCACAGATTTGACGGTTACATCTCCAGTTTCAAAAGATTTCACTTTTCCACAGACGGACATAAATTATACCTGATGAGGTTATGAAGCAAACTGCATTATATCAAACTGAAATGTATCAAAGTGCAAATTGATATGAGAGGTCCCTTAACACGTTTGTATCTAATAAAAACAACTTTTCTTGAGTTGCTCCTTAATAAATGCATTTCATTTTGTGAAGTGCACCTTGTTGCATCAATTTTTCAAAATGAAAAAAAGTGAGTGAAGGCATCACAGCTCAACCCCCTTTTAAAAATCACATAAAATTACAGTTTTTCCTCGTACGCTTTGGCAGAAACATAATTACTACCTGGATTATGTTCACTGGTGACATTTTGTCCAGCCTACCAAGTGCTACATTATTGTAACACGCACAAGTCGTGAAGGTTGGGTAAAGATCATGTTTTGATTAAATATTAAAAAAAAGGTAAACACATCCTATTTTGTGCTGGCTTTTTTAGTATTTAACCAAGATGATCCTTTCCCTAAAGCTCAAACTAGTGGTATAACAAGGTCATTTTAGGAGGCAGAGTTGCACAGGTGCTAGACACAGACAGTATGTACAGTTTGTGCCATAAAAGCCGGGGAGATGCAGAAATACATCACAGATAAAAACACTGTTCTTTTTACCGAGAAATTCAACGTCACTCTACAAGAGCTTCACTTAAGTCGAATTTGTTCCATAGTTGTATATTTACTCTAGAAAAATGTCAATATCCACTTAAATGTAAATTTTTTTACTTCATCTCTCACTAGTCCTTCATGTACTTTGTCCTGCTCTGCTCTGCCTTATTCACTGAATTCAGTCCCCTTTTCTTTTTTTAAACCATCATTCACTTTAACATTCATCGTATTTTACTTTAGTCTCCCCTTATGATTTACGATTACAGTGTAGTTGTCTGGTCTTTGGTTCCCTGAAGAGGGCTAAAAGTTACAACCTCTCATCCTGAGGGTGATCTAACTGTCTTTTTACATAAGTTCACGCTGAAAAAGCGAGCTGTTGAGTTTTTGTTAAGATTTTCAGTCTGTCGAATTACTGTTTTTTTTTTTCAATCTCTCAGATGTAAAAGTTTAAATGAATCATTGATTTAATGCCCTTTCAAAATGTTGCTTTACACAATATAATTCAACTTCTACGGCTTGATTTAAGAAATGTTTTCTTCATTCAAACTGCTATTATTTTTCATTATTTCTTTTCAGTTTCCTTATTGCAGTTGTTCTACTTATTAATATATGTTATTATGTTGTCAATGATTAACTTTTTTGTGTGTATTCTTTTGAATGAATGTCAAGTTTCCTGAACAGACAAGGCCGGGCGATCGGCAAACTTTACCATGTTTGCTTCCGGGATTTCTTCAAATTGTGTACACATTAAATTGCATGCCTTTTATTTTTCAACGCTCACAGTGGGGTTTTCCAGGCAGCCATTGATTCATATTTATTCAGTATTGTATTAAAGTCAATTTGGAGTGTGCAAGCAGGCAGAACTTTCCCACCAAAATCTACAAGTTTTACATTGTGGAGAGCAAATTATTTTCCAACAACAGAGGATTTGTGCTCTCTCAGAAAATCTGTGTAATGCGCACCTGTATGGCAAACACTACTGTCTAACTTAAGGGTTTGGTTTAACTATAATAAACTACACATATATCAAATACACTGAGCTCCTCAATGCATGTCTAGTGTAATTCTGGCTACAATTTTACTCCAGAGGATAATGGTGCAGAAGAAAATCATTGTTCATCTCCGAACTGCCAGAGTAATTGAACTATTTCTGTTCTGTGCACAACCTCATGCAAATTATTCACTTTTGTGAAACCTAGGACTGAACATTCTCAGTTTGTGTCTTCAAGAACACTCCAACATGTCAGACAGGAGCGCTCAACAGCAACCTTTAAAATGCCAGAAACACACCTATAACATGTCTGTCTTTCCAACACTGCTTGTGAAATGTTTGTTTTTCTGCAGCAACATATTTCCCAGCAACAGAGATATATTAATATCACATGTATACATCCTCTGGATATATGACGATATAAGTTTGTAACATATATGAAATACCCAATGGTAAAATGTGAATATGTACATATATTAAAAATATCTCTATGATGATTTTTTAATATGGTATAGTAGTATAAAGCCTCAGACTTTTGGAACCCGCTGCGTGTAATATCAACATATATTGACAGACTTTGGGATGGATATACTGTATGTTTACGTAATGTACATTATGCTTAAAATATAAGCATACATACATAAACATACATATTTCCTCGACATATCTGTTGATAAATGAAACTGTTTTTATTTCTAATAGGTGCCATATATCATTTTTACTTTTATGTAAATATAAGATAAAAACACATATTTTACATATGGAAATTCAATATATGTACATATATTACATTTGCATATGGGGCATTTGACTGGCAATCTGACACTCTTTTTATTTTACTATAATGAAATGAACTGAAATCAAATGTCTTCAAAAAAACATATCAGCGATGTCAAGTAGGCTTCACTCACACACCAAATAAATATTTGTATTCTACAGAAATTAATACCAACAGTTCAACTAACGTTTTTGTAACAGGAACAGTCCGTTGTACTCTCTGCATCAAATTTCTCATTAACTTCTGTCTCTAAATCTCCAATATATCTCCTAGTTTATGCCGAGGTGACTTGCAGTCTGTTTTGGCTTGTCTACCTGTGTCCTTCCACCAGCCACGACTCTCTCTACCTGCGCTTAACTCGCCCTCCTTCACTTCCCCGCCTGCACTGATGTTATCAGCTCCTAATTCACTGTAGCCGCCACAACTCTTATAATTGATACAGAATCCTGACGCCCCGAGCAGCTGACATTCACCGCAGTCTGAAGGGCAGCTAGGGAAATGAGCAGCATATAATGGAATATGCCGCCAGCGCAAACAGGACGAAGAGCCACTTGTAATGTGATCTGCTCCAGCGCTTAAATATCAAGTGCAATTAAATGCCAGTGACGGCAGGACAGAGATGAGCAGCATGTGTGTCTGGAAACAAATTTGCTCTCAATCGGCTGTGACATCCTTTGTAAAGTCAGCTATCATTTACTCTGTGTGAGTGAAATAGCAGGTCTGCTGTTTCTGCCCGGGCAGGGGGAAAACAGTCTCACTCGATTTTTGTGAAATGAGGACAAACTGAGAAGTTTGTGGACACAAACAATGTTCACATTGTTCCTCTACCATAAGAGGTGACATTTGAAAGTCATTGGACGCCTTTCAAATCATCTATCCTTGGGTTGTCTTTGGCTATGGTTGAGCTGAGGGTTTCAGTATAAACCTCTTGCATTAAATGCCCAGGCCTGATAATAAATGACAAACTGATTTTCAACATATAAAATAGATGACTATTTCTACCTTCTCTGGCTCTGTGCATCGGCTCAGACCTCTTGGTCGTGATGGAAATCTAGAGGAAGGAGTTTTCAGGAGACTTCAGATGTCTATATTGAAGCATTTATTTCTGCCTTGATGCATCAAGGAGATAAATACGTAATGGGCAGTTACAGATGTTAACAGGTTAACTAATGTAATACCATCCCAAATCTGAAGCCGTCCTCTTGAAGGGCGCATTTAAACCCAGAATCCTCACGTCACAGACTATATGTCCAAATAAGGTTCATTCTTCTTCTACCTATACCTGTGTGAAGACTCTATTAAAAACCTCATTCTAAGTCTTTTCGTGTCTTTTCTCTCCCTACAGGAGGACACTGTGTACAGTCTGTCCCCGCATTCTGTCGGGATGATGCTGCATACCTTCGCTTGAATTTATACTTCTCCCTGCACATGCTTATCAATAGGACCTCGGTTGCTATGGTTACTGCTGATGGGATCAGAGCACCTGCACACTATCAGCCGACCGAGAAATAAACAATGAACCACTGCTTACAATAGCAGTCCTGTGTGTGACTTGCGGAGACATGTGGCCTAATACTACACAGAGACTGACAGACCTAATGATGATGTCACCAATAAACTATCCCAGGTTCCCAGGTAGTATCAAAGCAATAGTATTAACAATAACTGATTCAGATTATATCGCTTAGCTGGAAAGTCTGAACTAAATTATCCAAATTATCCATCGAGCACTGGCTCCGCCCTTTACCTTTTGCAATTCTACAGGACAACATCAAATCAAAATGTTGTGGCACCTCAATTCATTTATTTGTTGATAGGAAGATAAATTTAAACATATGGTGGCTCAAAGGAAAACCTCTAGGAAGCACTTCAGGGAGGATTCAGGAGAATGAGATTCAGTGCTTTAATAAAATTACATTTTTAGGATATTGTGAATTGTTATAGTCATTGTTGTCCTTGCCCTCATTTCTGACTCACTGGCTGTAAACTCTGTTCTCTTAGCTGCCCCAGTCCTTTCCTGTCCTCTGTTCTCAGCCCCAGCAGTGAACTCTCGTCACCCCCGATGGGAGGGGTTGTCTCTGGGCAGGGCAGTGTGACATGGGGAGGGTGCACTCAGCCGGGCGCCAGGTCAGCCGCTCTGCTCATCTTTTTTTCATGCTCCACAAGTTATACAGCGTAGGACTTTACCTGGGACAAAGAGAGTGGTGGGGAATTGTTTGAAGTAGTGCATACGTATGTGGGTGTGTGTTTGCATGTGTGAAAACCTTCTGCAAGGGCACACAGCTTGGGGGGGGGGGGGGATTAATGATAGGAGGTGACAACTCTTTCAATATTAAGGGAAGGGAGTTCTGTCATTGTATGGACAGCTGGGGGAGGGGAGAGGGAGAGAGAGAGAGAGAGAGAGAGAGAGACCCTGCAGAAGTAGAATTCACTCTTTCCAGTGGTTTTTACTCCACAAGATGCAGTGATTAATTTAAGCACCATCCTGCTGTAATTACCAACTCATTACCTATTAGATTAACTTTGAATTGCTGAAAATGTAAATTTCTACTATTGATCTTTCTTTAGCTCTAAATGTCACAAAGGACAGGATTAATCCAGTCTATGTCATCGAGAGACAAGGTCTTGATTACACATCTGGGCTGTAGCTGGGCTAAGTACCACTAGTTTTCTGTGGCTCAGTGTGTTCTCTCATTGAAGGTTTTACTCATTGATGTTTGACAAAAAGTGACATTTATCATTCCTTTTGATTTTGGTTAAACAATGAATCAGACTGGCTTTTTTTTTTGTATGCGTCAAAAATGCATACAAACTTTACACTTAATGTGTATGACGTTTCTAGACTTGGAGCATATTAATTTATGCCTCAGTCTACGACTACTTTCGCATATCCATCCATGACACTCTCTCTTCTAATGTCATATTCCCATTGCTTTATCTCTGCTGTCTAAAAAAGACATCTGTGTCATTTGTCCCTTATGAGTCCAATATAAGGTGCTTCTTAGTGGCCGTGGAGCATTTGAGTGAGTGACATTTACCTCACTAAGGTCTTAGGCATGTTGGACATGGTATTTATAAATGATTATGTTACACTGTTCATAAAAAAATGACAATCCTTGCCTTGACAAATTTCCTGTTTTCTTCCTCCTGGAACTGAACCAGCTCAACTCAACCATTCAATCCCAATCTCTTTACACTGTGATCTAATGTCTTTAGCCATATTCCTGAAGACGAGGAGAAACTGTGGGATGAGCGTGAGGTTTATCAGGATGCACACAGCTGGAGAGAAAAGAATCAAATCACACTCCTGATAAAAATTCATATAAATGATCCCTTTGGGGCGAATAACCTGCAGGTAAAACACAAGCTGTTAAATTAAAAACTTCTACATGACACGAGTGTCTCTTCCCCAAGTTGTGCTTGATCAGAGAAAGAGTGGGACAGCATTTTGACATCCATCACCACAGACCTGCCAAACACTCCTAATCACAGTTGCTTGTCAGAATAAAGACTTTCAGTTTAAATGACTAAAGTCTCCAGTATCCCCCCAAGCAACTCAATTCTTCACACACTTTCCATCATCCTCCGCTTTCAACAACCGCTATCAGGATACTGGTTCATTTACTAATGAAACTTTCATACATTTAACTCCAGAATTTGTAGTAAATAAAGTGCTCCCAGAGTTATATACTGATGAAATTGCTATAAAGGTAAAGAAAAATTACACTGGAGGAAATCGGTCTAAATAAAGGAGTGGGGTTTACCCTCAAGTTTTGTGCTTTTTCAGAAATCAGGTACAGACCAAGAAATTATATCTGAGACCACCTAAATACAGTAATCTGTAACCTGTATCACCACTGGATGTTTAACTCACTAGAGGTATCCTTGCGTTGTGTGAAAGACAACAGAGGAGAAAACGCCTTTCAAGATTGTAAACAGTTAAAGCAAAAATAAAAGAGTAGTGGAAGAGGGGCACTTTTATTGTTTGAAGCCCACACTGATGTTCATGCTCCCTTCAGTTGTACTCATTGAATGGCTCCGCCTGGCTGTAGATTGTTAAATTTCTTTCCTGCATACATCAGTCTGGGTGCCAATCTCGTTTCCTAGCAACAGGAGTAAATACGTGCATTTACTGACAAAAGGACGTAGTGGACCATGAATTGGAACAATAGTAAGGAACTCTTGGGGGTCAGATGGTTGGTGTGGTGGTGGGAAAACTGCTGAAAAGTTAAAGCCCAGGAAAGAAGGAAAGAGCCCCTGCAGGCTGCGACAGTAAAAGCAAAAGTATCGGACAGAATATCGAACACACTGGGGATAAATCTGTAAAATTTGACAGTTCATGAAAACACTTAATTTTACTTCTACTACTTCTTCTTCTGGAGAGCTTGAATGTGCTTTAGTAGCACTCAGCCTGATTACAAGTTGTGTGCAAACAGCATAGTGGAAAGACTGGGGTGTCCCCTAAATAGATAGGGCTCATCCCCTATAGACCCATACATTCACTAGGGTTGCTTGGTAAAAAAAGAAAATGCCCACCACAAACTCCCAGACCCAAGCTGATGTCCTGAAAGTGACCAATAGTACAAAACCCAAAGCTATTCAATTTACAATCCTTACATTTGATAGGCTGAGAACCAGTGAATATTTTTCATTTTAATTAGTCCGTTAATTTCCGTCAATAGATTAATTGAATAATTGCCTTATCATTTCAGACCTAAAATAAATACAGCAAACTTTACAGCAGTGTGGTGAGTAGCTACTTCATTATGTTTTTGACATGTTTTGTATAAGTGGACATTTTGGCTTAAAGGGTGGTGACAGATGAGGAGGTTCATCCTCTGGGGTCCATAAATAAGATCTGTCCATTTCATACGGATATTATTCATGTACAATTGGGAATTCTGGTCCGATGTCGGCTCAGGAGTGAAGGCCAAGGCTTCACCATAACACATTAGGATTCATCCTCTGAGGTCTATCGATTGCAGATATCCTTTCCTATCGAAACTCTTTGATATCCATCCTCTGGTAGTCTGGCTAGTAGTTGAGATCAGAGTATGTTGGACAGACCTATCGACCCACTGACACTGAAGTCCTTCAGCCTCTGCCTAGCAGGGGCCAAAATGACTTTCATGCAGGCACTGTAAATTAACATGAGTACTCCTGGCTCTGTCCTTGCTCCTGCCTTTGTCCACTAAATAATTCCTTGCTGGCTTATTTCAATCCTCTGGAGTTCAGAACCGGCTCTTATCCATGCAGGCTGACACACCAGGTTGCTGCTCAACACTCCAGAGTGACATCACCCTCTTCACTTCAAGGTCACCGTCAGGTGGGATACAGTATCAGGCAGATTCCAGCACAGAACTTCAACTGCTTTCCTCTGGGTGATTTGAGTTCAGCAGTCTGTTTCCACTTCATCTACTGCGTGTGTGTGTGTGTGTGTGTGTGTGTGTGTGTGTGTGTGTGTGTGTTCTCCATCACTGTGATGTCATGATGAATGGGTGGGCAACAAAGCAGAGGAGAGGTGGGGAGAGAGAAGGGGAGAGGAAAAGCGATCTCTCCTCTGCCTTTTATCGCTCTATTTCATCATGGAAATCACCTCATTTACTCTGAGCACTTCTCCATTCATCTCTTATTGTCACTGGCAAAACCTATTTTCTATCTGCACCAGTGCTGTGTGTGCGTGTGTGTGTGTCTGTGCTTGTGTCTGCATGTTTGTGTCTGGGTATGAGAGAGTCAGAGGAGCAGGGGAAAAGCACCAAGCTCACTACACGCAGTTATGTTTGCACATGAGCAGCTGCATTAATGAACTCATGCTGCAGATTCAAGTGTTAACATTAGCCAACCAACTTGCTGTATAGGAATCTATTGTTTTTTTTTTTGTTTTTTTTCACTTCACAGGCTGCTGGTTCACATTCAATCATCATTAAATCAATCAACATTCATTTCCCCAGAGGTGAAAAAAATCCTACTGACTAAGTGCTAATTAGCAAATGTTTGCATGCTTACACACTATAGTAATTTGGTATTACATATGGTAAATGTAACCAGCTAAACACTGGCATGTCAACATTGCCTCTGGGAGAATGCTAGCATACTGATGTTAGCATTTAGCTCAAAGTAGTGCTGTGTCAACATGAAGCGTCACAGAGTTGCTGGTGTGGCTGTAAACTCTGGGCCTTTCACTTACTTTCAGTATGACAGCTATGACTCAAGTGTGTGTTGCAGTCTGGGCATGTTGGTGCTGGCAGTTAAGAAAGGAATCAAACTGGTGCTGAAGGATGCTAACTGTGTGGCCTCTGATCAAGCCCCTGCCTGTGGTCAGATGCATAAATGATGTATACACACAAAAACCATGCGTACACCATTTCCGATTTTTTTATGCAATCTGATTGATTAAGGGAGTGTCTTCATCCATTTATGGCTAAATGTGGGGGTGGAAATGAGGCTCGTGCCCATGCGCCTAATTTCTCAATGAGTGAGCGTTACAAAGAGGAAACATGCGTACGCACGGCTTTTAAAATTCTGACGAAAATAATACGTATGCATATTTCGGGTTTTGTGCATACACAGAGTTTTAGTCATGAATCTAAACAGACTTTTATGCATCTGGCCCCAGCTCCTCTCCTGAAGATAATTGTATATTTGTTTTTTTTTTATACCTGATAATAAAAACAATGAGAGCTACACCAATTTCAGTTCAGAGCCACATCTTAAGTTCACGTCATTCTGTTTAAAAAGAAAAAATCCAGTCCACTATGCCCTCATCTCTCCTTCAAACATCTCATCAACCTCCTCCCCCTCCTTTTCATCTTTTGCTCATTTCATGGGAATTGTGAGTTAATTAGCGAGACTGTTTTTGATGGACGCTGCCATTTGTTTTGGATACAGGAACATTCTGTATTTAGGGGGCTGCCTATGATGATGTAACTAATCACTGACTACAGATCATCCAGTATGTTGTCCTCAGTGGTTCAACATATAATCCTTTGCATGGTTTTTTTTTTTTTTGGAAGTGTGAGTGGTATCTGGTCTTTGTAGGCCACAATGATATTAAACGTCTGCTCCGAGCTTGAGTTTACCTTCTGTGTTTCAAGGTCTGATACGGTAAAAGCTAAGAGTGGCCACTCAGGCTTCTCCTTGATCTCCTGTGGACTGAGTGGTGACTCAATTATTTGTTCGCTTTTAACAAACGCAGCTGCCAAACGAAAAAATGTAGAATATGTCGTAATGTAGTGACATGCATTACTATGGTTGCACTTCTCTTCTACAATGTAAACTTGGATACTATAGCTCCTCAAGTTGCTATGGTTACAGATGTGCTACACTGTAAGCATGTATGCTATATATGGCAGCAGATCTGCTGAACTGTGGCCACAGATGCAACCTAGAAGTCATATCAGTGATGATGCTATAAAAATAAACATCCAGATGAGGAATTAAGACCCTAATGTCAAACTCTGTGTGATGAATGATGTTATCTGGTATATATTTAATTAATGAATGAATCTATTTTTTGCGGTACAGCAGAGGGTTTGAAATACATCTGCTGAGAATCGTGCCAGTGTGCCGGTACCTTCGGTGAATAGCAGGAGAGCAGCAGCATGGCTCTTGGAGTAATCCAACATGACAGCGTTCACCTCGGATGATAGAGAGTGGAAGAAAACTATCAAAATGCTTATAAATATCTTATAGAGCCACTGAGGAGCAGCAGAGCAGGGGGAGGGGGGCGATGAGGAGACGTGCTCCAACTCCTGCTGCAGAGGCAAATATCACACTACTCACATGGAAAATGAGGATGACGATGTGTGCTTATCAGTGTGTTTCGTGTGTACAATTACATGTGTGCATGTGTGCGTGCGTGTGTGTGTTTGTGTGTGTAGCGCAGCATACGGTGATACTGACGGTGGCAGATTCAGGCAAGCAGGTGTGGGAGGGAAGGTGGCTGTACCTTGGCAGGAATGCAGTCACACAAACGGGATTGTGGGATTTCAAGGTGTCCGTGTGTGTTGTTTGCAACGTGTGTGAGTTTGTGAATGACCAAACCCCAGAGTGGAGGAAAGTAACAGCTGCAGACAAAAAGAAAATACTGAAAACTAAAAAATATGTGTAAAAGAAGTGCACAGCTCCTGAGCTGAATCTCTCTACCTCCTGGCACGGGGAAATAACGCATCTACAACTCTTTTACAGCGGGTTGCAACATGCTCTCCTACAAAGACAGCCTCAGGTCAGATATTATGAGAGTACACAGGACTGCAGAGATATGAATACTTCACCACACCCAAACAAGAATTGTGGAGAAGCGTGAAGGACTGATTCTAGTTGATTTTCTCAGATATGCTAAGTGGAAAAACCTCAGCAGCTGGGCCTGCACATCACATTGTCTATCAAATAAAAGAAGCTCTGTGATGTACCTGTGTTTCTTGCAGTTTCGCATGTCGACAGTTGGAGGCAACGGTACACATAGAAAGGAGCAGAGGGTTGATAAAGAGCTAAAGAACACAGCTCGAACAAGTAAGCATACAAATTTCAAAAATATTAATGAAAGGCTTTGCAGATGTTTCATGGAGGCGGGAAACAGATTAAACATATCTGTTATGTTGCAAAGCTGCATTCATTCATTTATTTGGCTACTTGCTGGTAAAAGTACTGACAAAACCAAAGCTTGCTATATAATCAAGTTGTTATAGCTAACATGCTAATGTATGCTGCCCAATGATACCTCCGCAGGACACAAAGCAACATTAGCCTTCATTATGAGTCACGTTTCTGTCAGTCTGATGAATGTGAGCCCATCATCCTCTTTCTCCTTTAAGCTCTGATTTGGTCTCTCCTCCCTCCTGAGAAAAATACGTGTTTGACTGAACCACTGTCTTTACCGGATGGTTGCCAGTTTGTCTGCTGCTGGGTCACAGGGCAGATGACAGTGCTGCGAACAGTGCTACAGTAAATGTGCCATTAAAGCCCAACCTAAAACCGGATGCAAAGCTCCATAAAGCATCGAAGTCACCATACACATCATTTAGGAATGTAGTTTTGTGTTAATATAAGAAATAGTGTTTAATGGAGTTTTAGTGATGCAAGGTCTTTAGATAAAAAATTTCAAACATATATGTAAATAAATGTCATTCCCAAAGTACGAAACAAAAAGAGCAAGAATAAAGAACATCCTGTCCTATCAGACCACTGCGTTTAATCCTCAGCACTAATCCTGCTGTTTTTCAGGTCTTTTTTTGAACCAGGTTAGGCCTCTTTATTGTGTGTGTGTGTGTGTGCGTGTGTGTGTGTGTGTTACCTTAATAGAATGGTCTTCAGGACTTTGATGCCACATCTCAGAGGATTAAATACTTCCCAGAAGAAGAGGAGCACTCCTTTCTCTTTAAATCTCTCCCCTGCCAGGTCCAGACCAACCAGACATATTATTGATCACAGGAGGTTCCCCCTCAGCCTGCAGCCTCATTTAGACCAGCTTCATTGTTTCCTGATGAAACACCTGACAACACCCTCCTACTGACAGAATTTAATGCATGCTGCTACCTTTAAAGCCCACGACTCCTGCTCCATTTCTCTCATCTGTATACGTGATCTCATCAATCTCTCCCAATCCCTCGCTCTTAAAACCTTTTCTTCTTCTCTCACCAGTCAGAACAGCATCTTGTAAAACAGGTCTCCTCCCCTCTGCATTGCAATTCCAAAACTAAACCCAAACTGGAGGAATCCAATGAGAAGTGCTAGAGCACAACTCTGGCCAAACATTTCACCCCTTCTTGTCAGGGCCATAAATCAGTCAAACTGAAAAGAAGACGCATCAAATCAGGTAAATGTACTCTATCCTGTCTGTTGAACAAAACAGATATCAGGATATCCAATCACATAAAAAGGACACTCCTTGTAACACCAGATCCAATAGTCAAAATTTGGTTCTTTCTTCAGTATCAAAAATATTCCAGCTGCTTTTATATACATGCAGAATTACAGAGGAAACATGAACTGGACTAGGAACTCAATTCAGCACGGTTCCCTGGTCAAAAATGCAAACAACTTTAAGCTGCATAATTGGGGCTGAAGTGTCACTTACTGTCTCCACGGCCACATTACACTTGCTGTATGCATCACCCAAAACATGATGAAAACTGTAGTGGCAAATCCCCAAACAAAGGAGATCAATAAAAGGAAAACATCAGGGTGACAGAATCCATGAAATAATGCTTAATATTATCATCAATAAACTTTTTGTACTACAAAGAGAATGGTTTATACCTCTGGAACACAGACAGACATTCTCCTCTCCTTGCGTTTTACAGTAAGAAAACGTATCGGTCCACTCACACACCAAATGATGGCATTTTATAGTAGTTTCACTTTTCATGAAAGTAACCCTGGATTATGTTCAATTACCTTTTTTTTTTTTAAAAATATGATAAATAACAGTGTTTTTGAAATTCTCATTTTCTACAGTATCTGCATTGGGCAACGGTGTAGTTACAGGTGGTTTAAGCAAACAAACTGTGGTTAAAGTGAGGCAACTAGATGACTTGGTTAAGGTAAGGGAAACAAGCGGACTCGGTTCTCCGTTACACAAAAAATCCTGAGGTGCAAAATCCAGTTCAGTATGAACATAATTCTTCAGGATATTACGGTGAATTATGCTTTAAGCCGTTTAATTAAAGGGAGTGAAAATCAAGAAAGCAAGAACACCCTAGGGTTTAAGATTTGATAAACACCAAAGACAGTCTTGGATAAATAAGTGCAGCCACCATTTCCACTGTAATAAGGAGATATATCCCCATTATCAAATGTCATCTTGGATTCTAAAGAGATGAACAGACCAACTTTTCAGCCTGAACAGCTCCTCATTAGAATCATCAACAAATGTGTCAAACTTGAAGCTACTTGTGCAAAGTGTTAGTTGCTTTGTAAAAGTGTAAAAGTGCAACAAAAAAAAAAAGAAAACGAAAAGAAAAAGTTATTTTAAGTAGGTTACTACCTAAAATAGTGGAGTTACCCAATCCCCCTCAGCTGAACACAGACTGTTCCTCACTTTACCATCCGTATACCCACAAGATGGTTCCACATGCCATTACTGGGTCACGAAACTAGCGTCTGTCCCCTGTCGACCTCTCGGAGTGACTCAGAGCACCAGAACATCACAGGATCAAAGAGGAGCTCATTTCAAACACATCACTGCAAAAATTTTTCTCAAGCCTTCTGCTTGGCTAAAAAAAAAAAAAAACACATCACAGCCTTTTTTCTTCTGTGAACCACCGTAATTTCATATCGTCATTATCTTCAAATCACGGAGTGTGTCGACATGTCAAATTCTCATTACTCGATGATGAAAATAACACAGCAGAGGTAATGCGGCACATGAACTCTTTAGGGGAACAACAGAGCAGAACTAAAACAAAAGACAAGAGGCACAGAAACACAAGCAAAGCCAGCAATATATGATGCATAAATAACAAGGACAGACTACTTACATCTGTTCTTTTTTTAAATGAAGACAAAAACCAGCAAATTGAGGCAAATTGCGAAACAGAAACATGCATACACTGAAGGGAACAACGCTAAATGTATGTTATTTACACAAACTAAAGGGCTGCAGTGAAATCACTGTGCTCGGTTTGCCTGGGGCAATGTGAATTATAGACTGTAATGTGCCTTTCACATTACTCGAAATGTACACGCCTGCCCATGTCTGGGTGATTGTTAGGTGCTATAGCAACCGACAAATCCATTTAGCGTTGTTGGATGATGAGGAGCAAAAAGAGCGATTCCCTGTGGTGCTCTCCGGGACAGCAGAACGTCTGCAGCAGCAGCAGGAGAAGGAACCATGTACAGCTGGTGAAATCTTAGCTGTTGTCCTCTCACGCCACTTTGACAAGTTGACTGAGCTGAGGAGTCACATCCTGTTTCTTCAAAACAATGACCCTCATTTATATAATCTTTAGCAAGCAGCAGGAATGCAGGCTGAAGCGCTGGAAGATGTTGGATCCTTCCACATATGATTCATGATTCACTGTCACACATCTACAGGATTTTCAGACTTTTTTCATGTTTTGTTATGTTGCAGCCTTATGCTAAAATCGCTTCAATACATTTTTTCATTACTTAGTTAAAGCACCTTTGGCAGCGATTGCAGCCTCAAGCCTTTCTGATGTGTCAAGCTCTGCACACCAGGAGATGAGGATTTCCTTCCATGCTTCTCTGCAGATCCTCTCCAGCTCTGTGAGGTTGGAAGGAGACCGTCAGTGGACAGACATGAAAATGTCCGATGTCCGATCGGGTTCAAGTCAGGGTTCTGGCTCGTCCACTCAAGGACTAAGAGTTGTCCTGAAGGCCGTCCTGTGTTCTCTTGTTCCCATTAAGGATATCTCTGTACTTTGCTCCCTTCAGCTTTCTCTCAACCCTGAACCCGTTTCCCTGCTCCTGCTGCTGGAAAACACCCTCACAGCGTGATGCTGCCACCACCGTGCTTCGCTGTTGTGATGCTATTGGGCAGATGAGCGGCGGTGCCTGGTTTCCTCTGACATGATGCTTAGAATTGAGGTCACATAGTTTAATCTTGGTTTCATCAGACCAGAGAATCTTGTTTCTCACAGTCTCAGAGTCCAAGTGGCTTTTGCTGTGCTGAGGACACGCTGCCATAAAGCCCAGATCAGTGAAGTGCTGAAATGATGGTTATCCTTCTGAAAGCTTCCCGTCTCTGAGCTCTGCAGGAAGTTCCTTCCTCCTCACGGCTTGCTCTTTGCTCTGATATGCATTGTCATATCCATATAGAGACAGATGTATGGTTTTCCAAATAATGTCCAATCAGCTGAATTTACCACAGGTGGACCCCAATCAAGGTGTACAAACATCATTTAAGATGATCATGAGAAATGTGGAGGCACCTGAGCTAAATTTCAAGTGTTATAACAAGGGCAATGTGATATTTCAGTTTTTCCTTTTTTCTAAAATTCAGTTTTCATTATGGGGTATTGAGTGCAGATTGATGAAGGGAAAATGAGGTTCAGCAATCTTAGTATAACTGCTGTAAGATAAACTGTGAAATAAGACAAAGTCCAAACCTTGGACATGGCTGGACTGTGTCGTACTTGCATTGCGCCGATTGTCAGCCGGCTACTGCCCTTTATCCGTTTGCTTCTCTCATCTCTGTGCTCATATATACAATATTTTAAATACAGGCGAATTCCCGATCAAGTTCTGCTACTCTGGACGGGAGTGCAAAACCAAAATGCAATCAGGAGACGCATATATGTGGCTAAACTGAATCAAATCTACATTTCATCAAAATATGAGATATTTGAAATGACAGGTGTCTTGACCAGTGCTCTCTAAAATCATTCATAAGTGACAAAAACAATTGATGTTTTGTTTTTTTATGGTCTGCCACGTCTATGGCGATGTTTACACGAAGGTATTAGGTTAAGTATTAGGGCAAAATCATGGTAATGGAGAAAAGAAGCTGTTAACTGTTGCTAGAAGGGAAGTTTCTGTGTCAAATTGGTGCTCTGCATGTCTAAAGAGATCTTGCAACATTATAGTGAAGGAACATTATATCTGAGACAATATTTTCCCCTGACCCCTGCATGTCAGGAAAACCAGCAGCCAGTGCTGTAATTTCTCTGGTGAGAACTCTCTGGTGGGATAATTAAATATCCATCTTCTGTGATTGTTGGATTGTTCAGCGCTCTGGTGGTACCCTGAGGCTAAAATCTGGATTCAGCTATTAAAAGAGCATTCATTCGCTGCTCTTGTGGTGAATGAATCCATTGTTCAATGCTCTCACACTGTACCTGCTAGAGAACTTGATATGCACAGACTACTAAAGATATCACAGTGGGGAAAGAATGCATTCAGTATATCCATTAGAGAATAAGAACTGGAGTACTTAAAGGAGGTTTATTGACATTTTCAGCAGGGTTTTTTTTCTTTTTCATGCAACATCTAAGATAACCATTAAATAATATAATTATAAAGCTAAGAATTTGTGCTTATACCTTAAAGAGCTATCAATGACAAGTACATAGAAAAAAAAATAACCACAGAAGCTACACAGTAAAGATGATGATAAGATGTTGAAAGTCTAATCATTTCTATCTGAATACAACATCCAGTTACAGTGACATGAACATAAGTCACTGAATATTTCTGGCATTTCTGTGGCAGGATTCAATGTGTGCAAATATTCTGATTATCCTCATTGTTATCATGATTTTGGTGATTGTTCCTGTTTCAGCTGTTGTCTTAGCATTAGAGCTTGTTACATGAGAGCCTGTTACAGCCTCCCTAAGCAAACAACTACTACAACAACTCAAGTGGAGACTGATTTATTGTTAATAATAATATGTTGTGTAAGTCAACTTTTTCTCATCTCTAACAATCATCCCCTCCGGTGCCTCCTGGTCATGTGAACGGATGTGTTTTGTTTTTTTTGTTATTTTCAACTGATATAGCTGTATCATGTTGTTGTATTAATTCCACTGAGAACTTGTGAAGAAACAGCTAAATAGAACGTGCGGTGCGATTAGTGCTGACTGCCTCCTTACAGCTGTAGGTGCCTGTGTTTTGGGGATGTTTCCTGTAGCCGGCTCTGTTTACATTTTCCACCCTAATGAACCTCACTGAGTTCTGTTCACAGAGACAGGCTCACTTTTTTTGCAGCAAATTTGTTGAAACCTGAGCTGGAATAGCTTTTGTTGTTATCTGCTCAAGTAAAGCAGGCTAAAGGAGAAAGCATTTCAGAGTTCAAGTGAACTCCTACAAATGTGCTTTGGTGTGAATTCGACCAGTTTATAGCCTGAATTGAATCTCTTTTTGGGCCTGAAGGTTTAGCTCAGGAGGACAGAACTGATCAGAGAAGTGGCCGGTCTGAACATTTAATGAGCTCCATGGCTGTGAGTGGTCGGAGGAGGTTGTTATCTTTGAAGTGCCACCATATTCTATCGCTTTCTCTCACTGCGGTTTGACATTTGTCCCCAAAGTGCTCTATTCACGGTGAGTCAAATGCTGCTTCATTTTGCTGTTGAGGCAGAAACAAACTCACTACACTTTCCTACTCATTAAAAAAAAGATTGCCGTCAGTAATCAGGTTAAAGCAAGAACCTGGATGTCGTGTTTACATTATGTTGATAGCTCTGATAAACCCCTGCTGGCTAAACGTCATTTAATTCATGTTTAAGGAGTTGTCAGAATGTTTTCTAATATGTTGCAGGTCTGGTGTTGATTCGAGGTGAAGTTGAAATGCCATATTTTCAGTTAATTTAAAGAGACAGTCAGTGTATAAATGGATAAAAATTCAGTTTAACTAGGTTTTTTTTTTTTGAGACCGTCATGCTCAAAATTGACCAAAAGTTGCACTGGCTTGTCAGTTACTATTATGAGCTTAACTGTTAGACCTGGTTCAGTGCACACTATATACAAGATATTAAAGCTGAGTCCTTGCCGCAGCAGGTTCGATTCTGGCCCGGGCCTTTAGCTGCATGTCATTCCTTCTCTCTCCCCTCCTGTTCTGTCTTCTCTCCACTCAATCAAATCAAATAATTTAAGAATAAGAAATTATTTGCTAACGTTTTATGTGACTCACCATATGAAATGTTATGCTCGTCAGGAGTCATACAAAACTACCTAAAAGTGGCCTGAGTGGACCTCAGGGACAAAATGCCCCTTGGTTGTGTGTTTGTAAAGGTTGGTTTGTTTCAGTCGAAGGATTGATTTTGTTTCACCTGGATTTACAACTGTGGTTCGACATTGGATTACTTAATTGAAATAAATAAAAAAAATCTTTCTTTATTGCCGATTCCTGAATGGACTGAAAAGAAGTGATTGTCAATAATCCACATGGACTCAAACGAACGTCCGATATTCTAAATGCTGGACACCATGGATGAATGAGTTTTAGTCACAGAAATATCTGACTGCGGCCTGGTGGTTTGATCTGTAATAAGATTTACCTCCTACCTCTCCCAAAAGGGATCTGACACTTATCAGCCTCCCGCACGCCAAAACAGACAAAGACGGATGGATACGGCAAAAATCTGTCTTTTTTTTCCCTCTAGCACATAACCTTTAAGAAGCTGAACTTGCACATGGCCGTGTAATCAGGTTTCTCTCTCTCTCTCGCGTTAGTTTCCAAAAAATAATTGTGGGCGCTAAACAAGCCAAGCAAGAGTACAGGTGTGAGCACAACCTTAATCCCTGGAAACGGTTTGTGTTTACAAGCTGTATGTCTGAAATCAGATTAGTACAGAAACTGAAGAATAATCATATCTCTACAAGCACATGGAAACCAGTGATCCAAACAAAACTCAAGAGGAAGACACACACACACACACACACACGCACACGCACGCGCACACACACACACACACACACACAATAGACATTAGAACACCTACACCCACAGGAAAAGTTTAATTACTTTACTTGTTAAACACAGACGAGGGGGCGGTAGGTATCAGAAGAAGACTCCTCACTCTCCTCTCATGTGCTGCATGAGAGGAGAGTGTGAGCAGGGAGCAAAGTGGGCTGAGAGTAGGAGGTGTAAGGATATGCTTGGTTAGACGGAGAGCAAATGGAAAAAGGGAGTAGAATAAAATAAAGATGGAGGTGTAGATGAGCAGAAGGCGAGGCAGCGGTGAGACCAGAAATCCTTGGGAGGCCAGAAAACAGCAGATGCTGCAGACTTTGCTGCAGTGGTGTGAATCATTCATTCTCCTTTAGTTTTCATGGTGATCCCAGTAAACATCAGCCCTGTGTTGTGTCAGAGGAGCTGTTTCCTCCAAAGGCACGTGACCGGTGCCGAGAGAGGATGGACTGTAAAAATCTGCCAGTATTTTTTTAACCCTTTATCTCTCTCTCATGCACACACGCCTGCTAACCAAGGGTCATGAAAGTTTCAGAGGCTTGGCAGGAAGTGCTCAGGGCGGTCGGAAAACTCAGTCAAGGTTGACCGTTTACTGTCCTGGTATTTACACAGCAGTTGAAAACAACAGTGCAAAGCATCCAAATTGATGCAATATGCATTATGTCCTATATATATTTCATCTGGGGGAAAGGTATTAAAGCTGCATGCACACTGAGGACGGCACACACTCAGGTTGTTGTTCCACACAGCTCCGGGCTGCGCGATGAGGAGTTCTAAATGACTCGGGACTCTTCCTCTGCTCCCTCTCTCTCCATTTACTTTATTAATTTATCCAAATCTGCTTTTTGACAATCTCAAGGTCCACACCACTGGCAAAACAGTGAAAGCCAGTTCTTCCTTTGTATTTTGTGACAGGATTTCTCCAAACTTAATGAAAAAAATCAGCTGTTGGTCACAGTCCCTTATCAGCTTCATCATCATGAACCAGCTTTCAAATCTTTTACAAAAATGATTAATATGACGGTTTTCTGACCTCTCACTATTAAGGTTTGATTAGATCTAGGCACAAAAACTACTTGGTTAAGTTTAGGGGAAAAAAAAGAAGTGTCACAATCAAACATTTTCATGCAGCCATCCACCTGAACCTCCTCCTGCAGTGTTGTAACAATGTCAGGTCAGCCCATTGCCTCCTGGATAATTCAACGATGATATACAGTATGTCATATACAGTATGTTATGGCCACTGACCTTAAATATTACAGCTTCAATTTTTTATTTTTTTTTTCCACTACACCAAACATAAGGAGAAGAAGCCAAATCAGTCAGAGGTGAAAATTGGAAGTCAGTCACCTAACACTGTTTAGAAAATGAACACCATTTATTATGTCCAGAATCTGGACGGCCTCAATGACTCCCCTCATTTCACGGCTGTATTAAACATGACTGGAGATTTCCATCCATGGCCCAGACCAGCAACGGCCCCGCAGACTGCCACAAAGGACATGTGACAAGTTTCATCGCCATCATCAACCCCTCCCACGCAGACACACACACACACACACTCACACACACACACACACACACACACACACCACCCTGTCAACAGGCCTGAAAGAAAAGCACACAGAGACATCCATAACATGTATAATTCAGATGCCTGGCTGGTGACTACATTCACCACTTACATGATTTACTCTGCAGCAGGGAGCATTGTTTTACCCTTGATTCAATTACTGGGAGCAATTCTGGTAAAACACGAAACATAAATTTACACGTTAGCAAACAAATGCTCATTTTAGCTCCCTAATATTTGTATTCACTTCTCCCCCACTGCTGGATACTGGCTATACGTCTCCAACCTGTCCACTGTCCACCAGAGATCAGTTTGTCTATTTAAAGTGCATTCAGAAAATATTCACAACCCTTCACTCTTTTCACATTTTGTTATGTTGGCGCCTTGCCAAACTGAGCAATCAGGGGAGAAGGGTCTTGGTAAGAGAGGTGACCAAGAATCTGATGGTCACTTTGGCTGAGCTCCAGAGATCCTGTGTGGAGATGAAAGAGACTTCCAGAAGGACAACCAGCACTGCAACACTCCACTGATCTGGGCTTCATGTCAGAGTGGCCAGACAGAGGCCTCTCCTCAGTGAAAGACACCTGCTTGGAGTTTGCAAAAAGCATCGAAAGGACTCTGAGAAACAAGATTTATCTGGTCTGAAGAGACCAAGATTGAACTGTTTGGCCTCAATTCTAAACGTCATGTCTGGAGGAGGCCAGGCACCACTCATCAGCTGCCATATACCATCCAACAGTAAAGTGAAGTCCAACAGTGTTTTTCAGTGGCAGGGAGACTGGTCAAGGTTCAGGAAAAGCTGAGCAGAGCAAAGTACATAGAAATCCTTAATGCAACCCTGATCCAGAGCACTCAGGGCCTTGGACAGGGCTGAGGGGTTCGCCATCCTACAGGACGATGAACCAAAACACACAGCCAGGTATTGAGTGTATAGTGAGATTTAAGAAACACACAACAATGGCACTAAATCCTTATTTCCTCCCAAGACTCATGCAGTTGCACATTCTGGTGATTAACCTTGTTCATGGAGAACATTGTGCTTTAACTAAACTATAATGTGTAACCTTCTGAGAGCCTTTTGAGTGGAGGTATTTGAGACTTTGGTTCTTAATTTAACTTAATCACAATTATGACCTATGTAAATGGAAATGTGATTATGGACTATACATGTAACAATCATGTCAAAATCAAGGATAATTTGGTTTCATTTTTCTGTGAAATGAGCTACTGGTTCAGATGTCCTCATGGGACTGGTGTTTGTACCTGCACAGCAGGTCATTTGGAAAAAAAATAAAATAATAATAAATAATGAGGCACACTTAAAGTATCTTGGGACATGGTGCAATGAAAAACCAACTCACAGAAGGCTGAAATGTGAGTTAAATGGGACCTTTAAACTTTCCAGAATCTGAAATCACAGCTATGACAGATTTGAATAATTCATGAATCTGGCTGTAAACAGAAAGGCGGAGTAGTTTTTGTAAGCGTTTACTGCTTGCACGGTTTGTTGTGCTGTGAAATGATGATGTTGAGGAAATTTCTACCAGAGAGGAAACTTAGGTCATATGTATAAAAAAAAAAACAAAACAAACGTGCACCTTAAATTCTCCCATGAACGTAAACTGACCTTAACGTTCATTTCTGCAGCATTAATTTCATCAGGGACTACGTCATCTGTAGAAAGTAGTCCATGTGTTTTGAAGGTATTTTTTCCTGTGAACTGACCCTTTACCTGCGTTAAATATATTGTTGCAAAAGGTGAGCAGAGGAGGCAAACCAAACCCTGTGACTCCAGCTACCTTAAGTAAAGCTCTTTTAATGATGAATAAGTAGCATAACTTTGGCGTCTTCATTCAAGCTCTTCCACACTCTGTGAAGAACTATGAGGTTATAAGAGTGAGTGGGAGTTTATTCAGCCTCTTCGCGGAGGCTACCATCATTGTTTCTTGATTCTTAATGGGGAAGAGGAAGCAAGGTCACTCCACAGCCGCCTGGCCTGACTCACTCTGAATAACACAGATGATTATGAGATGACTGCTCTCTCAAACACATACTAGTGTAAGATGTCATGCCCACGCAGCTGACAAACACACTGCCTAAGATAACAGCAAGGCTTCTGCCCTCACATATCAAAGATTTACCCACCATGGCTTGGCCTTAATGAAGTAATAGAAAACATTTGCTCGCTGGTACAAGACGGAAATTAATAATGACAGGTGTTGATTATATCACATAAGATTCAGGCGATACGAGCTTCTGAGTGCTGATGGTCCTATTTTTCATCCACACTGACGGACACGACATGCACTCAACATGACAAGTAGTAGTGACGTAGTACGTGGAGCAACAGAGTCCAGGTTAGGAGGAGGTTGAGGTGGATGGATGGGATCTATGGGAGCTATACTTTAAAAATTCATAATAAAACGAAGTAGTGAGAGTTTGTAGTTTTTTCAGGAGCAATCTAACCTACAGCAGGTTACCTTCTGGCTATAAGGTGCCTTTGATAAGAAGATATGGATGTGACAATAACATGTCTAATACTTCAGAAGTTATATCTACATTGAGGATCTACACGACTACACTCGATCGATTATAACGCAGGACACCTCACTACAAGCTTTTTCCTCTCCAAGCTGTTTTCAAACTGCTCCCGTCCTTCCATGTGCTTATTATTCTGCATCAGCAGGTGGAGTAAAATGTTCTCTTTAAAAACCAACATCCCTTTGTTATTTGAATGGCTGAGGTTTAAAAGATGATATCAACAAACAAGCTTTTTTTTTTTATTTTATTTGGCCATTTTTTTGTAAAGGGCAAAGATCTCAAGAGATTCACTCATGCATATCTGACACCATCTTTATATTATGGACAACTGACCAGGGGGAGTTAAAGTTATTCAGACAGGAACCAACCCTGACGGAGGTGCCAAATATTTTAATATCTTCGAAGGGAAATGTTGACGTTAATAGTCACTGGTTAGTGCTGAGGAACATGAGCATTTCATTTCATTATGGTTAGACTGTATGGATATACTAAGCACATTTCTCCCCTCAGTTATTTTCAGGGTTTTTGTCTCTTTTAATTAAAAATAAGAACTTTCAGGGTGCAGTTAATATATTGAATTAATCAGCCAACTCACAGTCGCAATTCCTGCTCTACCAGCTCAAGGTTTCACAGGAGTCATATTCATTTCCGCATTAATCCCATACTTACCCATTTCAAGGACATTTTGGATAAGTCTTGCATAAATAGCCTGCCTTTATTAAACAATAAATAAATAATTAAAAGTATGGCATTCATTTAAAATAGAAAATATATACTGTTCATCAGTCAGACATCTATAACAGGAAGAAGACATTGAAGCATTAGTGTTGACCAACCAATCCGAATGACCTAAAACTGGCTTTTAATTTCCTAAACCAATCCCAGGAGCTTATCTCTACATGCGTTTCATTTATTGGCTGCATTGTGAAAAAACTTTGCAGTTGTATGGACTATGGACCAGCCTTATATGGTGCTACCCGCGAAAAAAAAAAAATCTTTGTCACAGTGTTGAGGAGAGAATTAGAAAGGAGTGGGAGGGCTCAGGGGAGCGCACCGCTAAAACTTTCTTCAGAGGAAAAGTTACAACTCGTCAGACTTCAGAGATGTTTCTGTCAGAGTCTGAGGATGAATTAGAGCAGCTCCACTCGGATTTAGACTCTGAGAGCAGCAACTGCAGTCTGGAGGAAGACTACATTCCGGGAGGAGGGTTGACCCGCGGATCAGATCTGTGAGTAACAGACGCTCTCTGAGCTGGATTCGGTCCAAAAATACCCGCGCCTAAACTAGATGTGATGTGTCGGGTCTGAAATACACCGGGATCATAGGAATCATTTAAAAATGATGAGCAGAGCCATGCGACTGCAGTGTGTGACACCAGCCAGTGATAGTCCATGTTAGTCCAGAGAACAAACAAAGGGGACAAAACAAGAACAAATGACACAGCTAAAAAAATAAATAAATAACAAATTGAACCAGTTTTGTGTGCCGCATTTAAAGTAGTAACCTCCAGCACGCTCAGGATGCCTGCTGTACTTTTTCCAGTTCGTGCATTGTGCACATCCTGCGACACTCTGGCCCTTGCTGCGCTGCCGGTGCACCCACAAATAACGGTGCACCCACAAATAACGGATCAGGCTGTGTGCAAAGCTGCAGCAAGCACACGGGAAGCCCATCTTAACCAGGTCATCCCGCATAGAGTTTACAGTTCTGATCGTTTAGTGCTGTTTAACAAACTCTACTACAAACTGTCTGTACTTTCCTCAGCATTTTCCAACACTGAGCTGGTGCGCCGCATATATGGGCGCGTGCACATCACGCTCCCGGGTCTCAGTTCTGACCAGTTGTCCAGCTACTATATTTCTTGGTTTCACATTGGGAACCCAGTCAGTTGTCCACCACAACTTCACCAAAATATCATGAGATCCTGTTCAGGACAGTGGCGAGGGAGGGGTGGTGTGATGGAGGCAAGGCATAGTGCACAAATGTTAAACATATTTATTTATTGTATTGTTTGACTTTCGGTTTGATATTACCTCTGGATAAAATATCTCATAATTGCATAGTTAATCTCATTGTTAGCACATCAGTACGCAGCAGGTAAAAAAAAAAAAAAAACTTGAGGTGACTAGGTGTCCAACATGTATCAGTATGGAAGAGATGGGAATCTGATACTGGACAAAACAATAGTGCCTGTCATCATCATAATATGCCTGTTCCAAAAAAAGGGGTGATCTGCTGATTTTAGGCATGATGTTGAGTACAGATAAGCATGTGAAAACAGTTGTATAGTGTCTTCTGGAGCTCTGGAGAAAATCACTCTGAGGATGTCAGCAGGGCTACATACTTATATCAGAGAGCCTGCATTACAAACTGGAGGTGTGAATTCGAAACATATGGCTATTTACAAAGCTGGGAGGGTCCGACGACACATGACACTGAGTTGATCCAGTATTTTTGAAGCTGGAGCCATACTGGGAATTAAAAGTGAGAATATCTCAATCTGTGCGACTTTGATTTTGACCATTCTGTTTTTTAATCTGTCTCGTGGAAGTCCCCTAACTTATTAAAAGATAATATAACTGCCATGTTAATGGTGGTTTTTAGGGATGATTTGGATATAAAACCCTCTATCACAGTACATGTAATTTCTTATATCAATATTGATATATATAAAATGATAGTGATATAGTACATCAATGAAATAACTATCTCGAAGATAAGATGGCAGAGTCTGTTTATGACCATTTTTAATGCATATAAAACACTTGACAAATTGAGGCACTTGATCACATTGATACAAAAAAAAAAAAAATCATATAAAATACCAAATACTTCCACCAATCACTCCTGTTCAGTGATTTGCAACAGTGCCCACAATGGCCGAACACACCCAGGGGCAACATGGCAAAGTATCATCTCACGGTGCATATTGCCCAACCTTTGTTGTAACGATACAATGACTCCCCATCCTTATTGACTTAGTAGATACAGCGTTTGTTACAACCTCTGATCTCTTATTAATAAAAAACATGATTTGGGGAAAGGCACAATTGAAAATTTTATCCACTATATCATGAATCCTCACCTATCTACTTTATTTCCAGGGAAGACTTCACCGATGAAGACAGCTCAGATGAGGAGTGGGTCAACAAGCCCACAAAGACAAGAGCGTCCAGGAAGCGTTGCCGCTCTGTCTCTGCTTCTCCAGCCTTGTCGTCCCCAAAATCCCCATCCAAGAAGCGGGAACAGAGTCCAAACAGAAAGAAGCTCCAACATGCATCTACACCCAAAAAAAACTCCACCCCCCCGAGAACTGGCAAGGCATTCTCCAGTCCACGCAGGAAGAATGAAAGTGGAAAGAGGCAATCAGAAAGAAGGCCTGTGACAGAGGAAGAGGATGACGCAGATGATGGAGACCGGTGGCATGACATCGACGAGGAAGATGTCGAGCCTCCTCAACCCAGGTTCAGACCCGAGAGGGACGTCGGGCCGCAGCTGAACAGAACTGCGAATTACACACCACTTGAACTGTTCCAGCTGTTCTTCTCTAAGACAGTAATTGATACACTGCTAACAAACACCAACGCCTATGGGAAGAGGAAATACCAAGGGCAGAAGGAAAGCTGGGTGCCCGTCACAGTAGCAGATATGCACTCATTCATCTGTCTCGTCCTCTACATGGGTATTGTCCCGCTAAAAACTCTGAAAGAGTTCTGGAGAGGATCCAAGCTGTTCAGCCTGCCATTTCCTGCATCTGTCATGCCCTGCAGACGCTTCCTCGCCATTTCCCGCAGCCTACACATGAACGATCCTGCAGCTGAAGCAGCAAATGATCTTAAGAAAGGGACATCAGGGTACGACAGACTTTGCAAGATAAAGCCACTATATGGGCAGATTTTGGAGGCCTGCCACACTTTCTTTCATCCCCACCAGCATATCTCCATAGATGAACGGATGGTGGCGACTAAAGCGAGGATTGGGTTAAAGCAGTACATCAGAAATAAGCCTACTAAATGGGGCTTTAAGCTTTTTGTTTTGGCAGACTCAATATGCGGCTACACCCTGAATTTTTTTGTGTATGGGGGAAGAGAAGGCCAACCCACAGGGAAGGGGCTAAGCTACGATGCTGTCATGAGACTGCTGAATATCCCCTTTCTAGGCAAAGGATACAAGCTTTATGTGGACAACTTCTACACCAGTCCAACTCTATTCCTCGACCTCCTTCAGAGAAAGATCTGGGCATGCGGCACCATTCGCTCCAATATAAATGGTTACCCCAAAACCAAAAGGAATGACATGACCAAGAAAACCACAAGGGGAACTATCCGGTGGGTCAGAAAAGGGGAGCTGCTGTTTGTCAAATGGTTAGACACCCGTGAGGTCACAATGTGCTCCACTATACACAAAGCTTACACCAATGACATGGCAAAGCGCAAAGTGAAAAACACAGATGGTCAGTGGACAGTGAAGCAGGTGCCTATCCCAGGCTGCATCAAGGATTACAACCGGCACATGGGTGGGGTTGACTTGTCAGATGCACTGATCGGGTACTACAATGTCCTCCATAAAACCCAGAAGTGGTACAAGACTCTGTTTTATCATTTTGTGGACATAGCCACTGTGAATGCCTTCATCCTCCACAAGGAAATGTGCAAACTGCAGAATCGGCCGACACTGACACAGAAAAGCTTCAGGGAACAACTGATTTTGTCCCTTGCTGAGATTGGGTCAACTCCACGCCGGTCAGCTCCTCAAAACTTCATGTTGCCAGCCTCTCCTTTCAAAGTGCATCCTGCTTCTCCGTTCAAAGTCGCACCTGCCGCCCAGACAACTCCTTCCCTGTCTACAGCGGCGCCTGCCTCAACATCCAATGTGCCGTCGGCCTGCCCGTCTGAGGCAGCCCCTGGTTCTACTTACATGGTGCCACCTCCCTCTCTGTCCACTGAGGGGCCCCTTGCTACAGCTTCTGATGCTCCAGGTCTAGGTCACTTGCCAACTTACTTTGTACAACAAATGAGCAATGTGGCCTCCAGATCTCGGGCCACTGCCGGCAGGAGGTCGTGTGTGGTGTGCAAAAGAAAGTCGCCGGTGTATTGCAGCACTTGCCAAAAAACACTTTGTTTTACTACTTTAAGGAATTGCTATAGTGAGTGGCACAGAAGTAACAGCATATGTATCTAAGTGCTGGACTTACTTGTATATAGTCTTTATAAAACGCCTTTGATAGGTGAACTAATTTACCCTTTAGTCACCTCTAGTGAACAAATGTCAACTTTCTTTTGGTTTCCTTGCCAATCTCTCCCAGATTATCTTACTACCTAGTAGTTGACAAACCTGTTCATATGGTCTCCAAGTAGTATGAGATGTGTTGCGATAACAGATATAGAATAGACAACAACCTTAAAAACCTGTGGTTAGTTAACTAGGTTAGGATCTACATATAAGGAGGAATCTACCCATGGTCTTGACTGGCTAAATTAACTGTTCCATGAATATACAGTATTCCTAAGGCTTCAGTATCGCTTCTTCAGATACCTCAGTGTCTCTAAATCCCTTATTAAAAATTACAGAATTTATATGGAGTTGTAAAACGTCTTACAAACCAGGAAGCAGCATGTTACAGTGCTGCCTGATTTCATTTCACTGAGAGCCGAGCAGGCAGCTTCGCTCCAGCCGCTCTAGGTGATCTTCGACTGACCAGCTTTAAAAGTATTACGTGGCAGAGTGACAGGGAGTAAAACTGGACTACATGCTCGTAAGGAGGCAACTTCATTTACAAACCTCATCCTAAAGTCATATCTACGAGGACGAAGCTTTAATACATTTAATCAACTAAACTCCACAGACATCTCAGACTGAAAACTTATCATCTAAACCATCCCTGAGAAGTGATCTGACACGCAGTGACTCAGAGATTCAGCATCATAAGTGGAGTTATAGCTAGCTACCTCTGCCTGGAGGACTGGTGTGAAAATAGATACCTCATCATAGTCATTCTCTCTTGTTATCTGAGCCTAAGATCTATAACTTGAAACTATTTTCCCGGTGCCTGCATATAGATTTATGAACGTAGTCTTCATGAAAGACTGTGGACTGTAACATGAAGGAGGAGGATGACACTTGAACCTAATAACTGATCCAGGAGACAGTTTTTTAAAATACCACTGCATATTATTACATGTTCACTAGTTTCACCATTTTGATATTTACAACATGAAGTTTACGTGAAACATACGAGTAACTTGTACTTCAGACCTTTGTATTTCTGTGAGTTTCCGGGTTTTGGATTGTGCGGTTGGTGCAGACACGTGTTTGACTTTCCAGCATCTCAGCTAATCTTTTCCCAGTTACCTCAGCTGTCGAGAACGTAACCCACCTCAGTTTCTGCCTGCATCTAACATTTACGTGTCAAGTTAGATTTGGCAACCACAGCAATGTAACTCAGGGTAGGATGCACCAGCATATTTTTTTTATTCCACAGTGCCCCAGTCCTTTCTGGCTGTGATACCAGAATATGGACTTTTGTAAGGGTTTCTGAAATCAGGATGTTTACACACAAAACCTCAAATACCAGGACTACTGTGCATAAAAACACACTGATTCACTAGAGTTTACATCATCAACTCTACCTCATGCCGCAGAAACCACATCGATTCAAACTTGAATAATCAGACATGTTGTAGATATGGTAATATTTGGTGCAACATGTGACACTCTGACTGATATCACAGGAACTACTTTTTCACAATTTATTGCGCATATTTAAGAAATTCTCATTATATAGCTTTATGTATTGATAAATGAAAAGCAGTGACCTCAAAGTCCCACTCTGTTGTCCTCACAGATAAGTGAACATATGTGCCCCCTTCAAAAGGTCACACATTCTTAGAGGCAAATGGCCATATGGACACACTGCTAAAGCCAGTATCAGAGCTGTCATGTCTCAGTACCTCTGATTAACATCATTACCGCTCTGACTCCGCTGTATGTGTTTGTGTATTGGTTTGGGACGTGGAGTTTTGCTCGTTATTTGTGTGTGTTCTGTTAAAAGAGAATAAATCTTTAAAAAAGGGTTTGTACATAATGTTTTTTATTCTGCACTGATGGGGTGGGATGGGTATCGTTTGTGGTTAAATGAGGGACGTTATTTGAAAAATAATTTTTATAAATGTTTACATATAGTGTAGATCTTAGTGTGTTGGATAAATTTGTAAAAAAGTAAAAAAAAACTAAAAGCATAGGGCACTTAAACAGGGAAGATAAGTTATATTCACTTCATTTGAGCTGAGACTGTCATCACTTTTAAGGAGATGCTGTGTAGACATCACTCAGTGACGCTAAATATGTTAAATAATGATGTGTTTACAAACATAACATTTTTCATTATCATAAAAGTGATATTTTTCAGATTGTTGGTACAGCACTCACTGATATGAAAATATCTCAAAGCCACAAAAAAAAGCAACTAAACTTTTATACAGATATTAAACATTTTCATGGAACATTCTCATGAATTTTAATTAATTTCGTGACTGATTTACTCCAAAGAAATAAACCGTCTGTTTTTTCCATCAACAATTCAACTGCATCATACTTTCCCACTTTGTGAAATTTCAGTGTTTGCTTGCCTCTGATGTCATGCTCATTCATCAGTACTTAATTGTTGTATAAATAGCTAAAATAGTAGAAAATGCTTTCATGATCTGCAGGAGATTAAAGACAGGAGTACTGAGAGGTTGTCATACACACCGCTGCTGCTTTGTCAGTGTTTTGTTAATATCCAAGTGAGTTCTCGTGTAAAGGTGTTAAACAGAACTGCTCTCAACCTCTCTAATTAGACCTGTAGAGATTAAGTGACATGAGTACATACAGTCAATTGACAGCAATTCTGCTTCATTACCGTCTTATCAAAACGCACCTGGTGTACCTGTCAGGTAATGGGCCACAATGTGAACCTCAAAATCACGTGAACATGAGAGTGAAAACATTCAGTACAGTACACTCCAGGGCAGTTCCTAGGTTATCCTCATTCCTTTACACTTACGTCACTATATAGTCTCTCAGGACAAACAAAATACCGCACCTCTGACTGTCATCTCCACTGCAGTCATTCTTTATCCTGCTGCTAGGTTAAATAGTATCGCTGAAAACCTTTGTGAGGTCAGGTCATGTTAAAGCTCTTTTTTTTTAAAATGATGATTTAAGGGCTTTACTTTTTAGTTAAATATTGTCAGTCTGCGAACATCTTCTGGTTGAATGATTTTAAAGACTTACTACTTGGCTTGGGGCCGTGTTTTGAACACCTTTCACAACCACAAGGCCAAGTGTTGTTTCGGAACTGCTGCAGTATATTTGATTTCCTATAAGTCCGTGTTGCCTGAGCGTTTGTATGAGAGTGACACAAATAAATTAAATAACCAAAACAGTGTATTCAGAGTAATTAAATTTATATACAATGCACAACAAAACTGGTGTGTATATCAATGAAATGTTAAATGATTCAAAACTGACACAAGCTCAACTGCAGTCCTGCTATTTTCAAAAAATAAGAGCTTAGATAATAACCATTATAATAACCACTGAACATAAGGATATGAAGCCCCATATAAGTTGCTGATATGGGGCTGCATGAGTCCAAAAGGTGGAAGTAAGATGACGTTTATAGATGGCATTATGAATGCAAGTTTGTTTACCCAAATACTGAATGAAAAGATGAATCCCAGTTCATATCGTTCATATCTAGATAAGGATATGAGATTATATTGTTCAGCTCTACTCACAGTCTCAAAGGCTTTGGCAGAAGAGGAATTTTCCAACAACACAATGATTCTAAACTCACTGCAAAAACCACACAGGAGTGAAGAAAAACATCAGCGAAAACTATGACCTGACCACGTATACCCCCTGACCTTAATCCAACAGAACACCTTAGAAGTATATTAAAGCAGAGGGGAGAGCCAACAAAACCCCTCCAGCAAGGAGCAGCATAAAAAAAGCGTGAAGAATAAAAGTGTGAAGAATGTCAGAAGATCTCCCCACATATTTGTGCAAGACCGGAGTCATCCACGCCCAGGAGGAGCAAATCTGTCATCAAAAGTAAAGGCAGATATTATATATATATATATATATATATATATATATATATATAACATCATATATAACATCATAAGTCCTTAATTTCTAATGTAGCTACTGTTTATCCAAAGGGGCTCAGTACCAGAAATTATTAGTCACTTCTAGAAAAGCGCTTTAAGCAAGAAAATAGCGGGACGTATAGGTGCTGAGAAATACATTCACTGTTATGTTTTTCCAAAGTTAATCTCTGCAAAGGTAAAAATTCAGATTCTGGGTCCAGGAACATCCCAAAAGGAGATTCATTTTTCCAAAATACAAAGTTGTATTAAATGGACAGGATTCGTACCCAGTTTTATATACTGTAAATACATTGACTCATATGTAAATGTTGCTCCTAACAAATGAGATAAAGTGTGCAAGTTCCCAAGTAATGATAGAATGTAAAAGAGAGAGAGACTAAGAGAGAGAGGGTGGAAGGCAGGCAAAGCAACGCCGAGCAGGACTGATGCATAAACTGCAGGCTGAGCGAACCCTGAACCGATCAGACTGCGGCCTGATGGAAGCCTTACGTGAACACGCGTATTAGCAGCCAGGTGCAGCTATGGCGCTGTTCTGCCTGTGATTAATAGCCTGATAGCTCCCTTCGCGCAGGCTTCGCCAACAGAGCGGCCTCTCAGGTGGGGCGATGTGATGTGAGCATCCCTCTGTGATTATATATCCTGTGTCTGCAGATAAGAGACTGTTTAACCCTCTGCCAATCACAGCCACAGACGTTATTTGGTTTTCCCCTGAACGTTAAATTGGGAGCAATTCTGCGGGCGCTGCACTGAATCTCATATCTCAGTCCATAAAGCAGAGGCTTCAGGAAGGCAAACTTTTGTTTCCATTTCACAGGAGATTAATAATTTTCAGCGAGGTAGAGCAAGCGCCGTCTCTGACAAAATTTAATGACTACAGACAAAAAAGACCCTGTTGGAGTGTTAATATCACATTGCTTATTCAATCTCTTCACTGTGTTTGAAATTATTGGCTTACTTTTCTATAACACAGAGCATTTTCACTGGCGGCACTGAAGCCCAGTGGATAATGGTTCGCAGAGCTTGAGCGCTTCCTTTTGCCTGGTGCATGCTGGGATAGGCTAACGACCCCACTGAATAACAGTGGGCAGGCAAAGACAATGAATGACTGCATATGAATGAATTACATCTGAAAGCCAGACCCAGTGATCTAAGGTCATGTGACCCACACTGGTGTAGGTATGACAACCGTGGCTCATTAAAATAAATGGGTGGCACTGACACCTCAAAGGGAGAGGGTCTTGAGCTCGAGCCCAAACGCACATGCTGAGTTCTCTTGTGTATGGAATTAGCATTTTCTCACTACATATGTATGGCCTTGTTTTACTATATCCATGAGGTGCGAAAACGAGAGCCCACTATATTTGTGGGGTCCGACAGCTTCGTAGGGACCAAAGTGAAGGACCCCAAAAGCTTAAATGGCAGTTTGAGGGTTAAGACTTGGTTTTACGGCTGAGTTAGGCATTCAGTTGTAAGTAGTAAGACAAGGATGTGGATGTGTTTGTATATTATGACCACTCAAAAGCGCTTTACAATACTTGCCACATTCACCCTTTCACTCACACATTAATACACACACTTATACACTGATAGAACAGCCATCAGGGCCAATTTGGGGTCCAGTATCTTTCCCAAGGACACATCGGTACGCAGATGTCGTGGGAATTTCAGGAAACAGAAGACTGACAACAGGAGAATAGTCTTTCCAGTTTATTCTGACACTTGCAAGTGGACGTCTCAGCCAACAACAAGAGTGTTACTGACCAAGAACGCAATGCGTGTTTACTACAGACTGCTTTTATACACATAATTGTCAGGACACATTTAGTACATACCTCATCACTTTTGACATGACTACCTTGTATGGCACTAAGCCAAGTTAAAAGTAGACATGAACAGAAAAATGCGAATGCACATACAGCAGTGTAGGCACCACAAGTTCTGTAGGTGTGATATAAATAGAGTTTTTATGACCCTCAAAGATAGTTTGAGGAATGTGCTGTATTTTCCTAATACAGCAGACTACAGGAGCCGGGGATCAAACCACTGACCTTCTGATTAGTGGGGGACCCGCTCTACTTCCTGAGCTGCCACGTGTTTAAATAGAAGGTACAAAGGAAATGTGCAGAGGTGGATAAGGAGACAACTGCACGATTTCAACCTCTAGTCACAACATGGATACAGTGTCTCTGTCTAAAACATAGTAATAAGGTTTTTTTTCTTAGTGACACTCACTACAGCAAATTCAGCCCAGAGTATATCAGTGCTACCCATAATGCATGTTGGTACATTTTGGGGGAAGCAGGAACTATGACCCACAGACAAATTAAACCCTTAGTTCCTCTGGGCAACACTGAGGTAAAGTTCCTGAGTCCCTAAATGTTTCTGAATTTCTGGAGAAGTTGGGGTCAAAAAAGGCCCCTGTGATAAAGCATCGACTTTTTCAAGGTGCACTTTGCCCAGTGGGTGCTGGGATATCAGCCTCCGCCCCCTTTGGCCTTGAACTAAAAAGCAGGTAGAGAAAAGAAGTCGATGAATGGATAAAAATAATTTTGGAATTAAACAATAAACAGTGTTAAACTTTTCACTTTTTTTCCCCCCCGAGTACGAGTTAAACTGTTTCAAGTCGCACAGTGAAGTAGCCGCTTGTCAGCTTTGTGTGGCAACAATCTCCATCAAAAGAAACAAGTGGCACAAACCTCTCAACGCATTATTCATTGTGTCAACCCTGATCACCGACCCCGAGCTCGGCCAATCAGACGGGCAGCATATGCCCCAACAATACTTTGTGCCCTGTCATTATGGTAATGGAGCTGGGTGTCAACACCCTGCTGCTGCACTCTGACAGGCTAAAGCCTTATCACATCATTACACACCATTACTGTTCTTAATGAAGTCAACAGCTCCCAAGCAGCGGATACCCTCTCTGCTGTCTGACTCATTAAATGATCTAACATGTGAATAACCTAGGGCTCAATTATCAAGTCACTCAGCTGTCCTCGTGTCTGCTCACCTCTTCCTCACAGCCACACGACCACTCGGGTACAACTTTGGGATGTTCTGTAACTGTGGAGAGGCGCTGATTAAGGTTATAGCAATTTATCTCTATGCCAATATTGGCTTCTTATTAGATATTCCGCCATGCTGTCCGCTGCCAAAGTGATTGAGGTTGTCTGGGGTAAGAAACTAATTATTTTATGGTTTGTTTTAGCATAAAAGCTGGATACTGAGTAAAGAGATGTGACTTGATGTAGCTGAGCTCAAACATCACTGAAACTGGCTAATTAAGCAATCCGTTTGCATTGTGTTTTGCTGGGTGGAGACATAATGTCTAATAGGAACAGAATATATCCTCTGGTAAACCTGCTGAAAATCAGGGACAATGTCACCTTGCACATTCGTCCATATACATATATTTATTTATCTGCTTTCTCATTTGAGTTGTATACTATACGACAGGGATTATTAAAGTCTTCTATCCATCTGTGCTCTGGTCAGCACACTATGAAAGATCAACAAGTTGTTAAAGCATGACTGCTCGCTGGTTTGTTTGTTTGTTTGTTGAGCGGATTTCACATTATCTTTACATTAACATTAACGAGTTTAGCAGATGCCTTTATCCAAAGGTAAAAAGCCAAGATCAAGAGAAAAAGTGACTCAATATTCAGTTCCACTTTCTCCTGGCTTCTTCCAGGTGGATGAAGTAATATAAATAATAATATAATATAAGTGCCAACAAGTTTTTTTTTGTTTGTTTTTTTTGGAGAAAGAGCTAAATCAAGATCAGGATCAAGAGAGAGGGAGAGAGAAAGCGCGCATATCAGGTGAGATAGTATTCTCCGAAGAGGTAGTGCCTCTTGAAGATAGAAAGGTATTATGGCATTAGATCAATTTGGCACTGTAAAATGCATTATATCCACTTGTTATGCTCCATGGTAACATTTCATTAAGTCAAAACACCAGCATTTTCATACAAGGGCGCATATCAATATGGATTTTTATACATTTGTATGCAGCACTGAGTTAAACGACATAACTCGGGCATATGTCTCATTAACTGGTTACAGCTACTAGTGGTATTCACCTAAGGGAGGGCACCCGTGAGTCACTACATCCACACTACTGGACAAATGGCAAAACTGAACTGAATCCAAAATGTTCCCAATGAGTGTGTATTGGAAGGTGTCTGTCAAACAAATGAATGTAATATACTGAGCAACTTACAATATTAGAGAAATGTCTCACACCAGTGTGTGTGTGTGTGTGTGTGTGTGTGTGTGTGTGTGTGTGTGTGTCTATACAGTTGCAAGGTGTGTGCGTCATCCATCAGAGGTGTTACACACTTGTCATTGGGGAGTTCCTCTCCCCTCACTGCAGGACGTTCATCACATGAAGGTCGACCCACAATCCACCAGCTGCTCTTTATTAACACTCAACCTTTCAATTCAGCCATCTGCCAGCCGAAGAAATGAATGTTCCCAGCCTTACGGGAGGAAGCGCGTAGACAGACACAAGACGCAGGCTTGCGTCTCTTCGCTCGTGATGACCTTCCACTGACAACACTCACACACTAAACTCCACACCTGACATTACATCCTTAACCTCTCTGTTTACACCGTGTTCTGCCATTTTGGATTTATTGGAAAAACAAGCTGAAGGCAGGATATAAAAAAAACATCCAATCATTAATTGGCCCCCTGGTGGTAAATACAAGAAGAGGCGGCAGGAGTATATAATGACAGAGATATTTCTCACTAGGCAACCAGAAATTTCAATATCCAACTCCAATATTAGAAGCCCCGGGTTATCAGCTAAATTCACTCTAATACATCATCTCTACCTGCAAAATGTTAAAAGTTAAGCATGGTGGGATTTGTAAAGGAGGAGGAGACCGGTCTGCAATTCTGCTGTTTAGAGCATTAATATTCATACACACATCTATTCACACAAGCACTCACACACACACAAACACACACACACACACAAACACACACACACACAGACTGAACTCTGCCTTGGTCCTAGAGATGCTGTTGAGCTCTGAGCTCTGTTTAATCCTGGAGTGTAACACGTGATTTCTTGGACAAACAGCTAAACTACTAACATTGCCAAGTTTCATTTGAAAGAGCGGATGCTCATCTCCACTTCCCTATTTCTGCTTCCACAGGACTCCAGTAGAGGGCGAGAGTCGTCCTATGCAATATGGGAAACGGAGATTTCCCTGAATTATAAATGATAAGAGCGCCTCGCACGCAGCTTTGATCGTGTAAACCTTGAATAAATCGATGAGTTCTTCCCTCTCCGCGCTGGCAGCCTGAACTGCTGCACCCGGGCTAAAATACGCTCCTCAAAGACAGCCACAGTTAACATGCTTTGGGCAAAAGGTGCAGAGAGCCGAGGCCCTTTGTACTTTGAGCATCTGTATTATAGCTGGGAGCGTTTGGCAGATATTTTTGGGGAGGCACTAGATGAGGCACCTGCTGTTGCTATGAGACTTTAGAAAACCTCTTTGAAGCATGGTACAGTTGAGTTCGAAGTTGAAATATTTTTAACTTCTTGCGGTTTACACCAAAACGTGCCAGGATTTAGAGCCGGAAACGTATAGCTTTATACACTTTATACTTGTCAACAATAATAGGAAATGAATGCTGCAAAGGGAATCGGAATATGAAGCACTTACAATAGGACACAATATACAAAAGATAACAATAGAGAGGGGATAGAAAGGCTAAGGATGTTAGCCATGGACTGTTCAGTTGTGCAAAAGTAGTTTTTCTGTTTGCCTGACATTTGTTTACATCTTATACAGTTCAGGATGGTTGGTAGAAACAAGGCACAGCATATACAATCAGAGCGTTATCTCGAGGATTTAGTCATTTCTAGATGAAAAGACATCTAAACATTGAAGTAAAACGTTTTTCAGTCATCTCGGTGACATGAAACTGCTGTTTCTGTGACTACATCCCCACTTATAGTTTGGACTGCTTCACCCCGACACATAAACTTTGAAATGCCGTTGAAGTGTCTCACAGCTGCACTTTCTCTTATGGCTGCAGGATGCTCCCTTCATAAAAATATCTGACCCCAAAAGATCCATGAAAAGGTGCTGACTTCTTCCAAAAAAAACTAATCCATCAAAGTAATTTCACAAGAAACGACAGCCTCAGTTCTTGTGATGTGCGTCTTAATAGTGATTTGCCAAATAAAGTTTCATTAAAGCTGAAAATTAATTACTGTGAGGGTATGTTTGCTTTACTGACAGACACAATATCCCATACTAGCACAGTCAGCCACGCTTCAGTTACCTCAGATCGCCCCAGGCTATCCCCCGCTAAAAAAATAAAATGTTGCAGCTCTAGTAAATGCCAAGATGGCAGCAAACTGTAAACTCAAACTGAAGCTTTAAAAAGGTCCATTCACAGATCGATGGATGACGTGGCACATTTCATCATCAAAATCAGCAGTGTGTTCTTCAAGAGTGAAAACACTCGATTCTCACTGCACCAAAATTCAGCAAGATCGACTGACCTTCAAATCCGTGCGTGTGTATTTTCTTTGCAGACATGATGTGAAGTGGCATTATCCCTACTTCCTTATAAAGTCGCAGCTCATCTGGATCGCACTGGAGCATTAAATTAGTGCTGTGACAGATTCGACAAAAGGTTGTTGGCGGGTTTAATTGCCAGTGGTTAAATATGGTGTGAATGTAAGGCGGTCTGGCAGAACATTTGGGTCATAAACCACTCTGAGCTGTCGTGCTTTGTGGAGCCGAGCAGAAAATCACTACTCCGAGGGAAAATCCTTGACATGTACTCTGACGGCTAAAAATCAATCCCCTGAACAAAGCTAAACTTCAGGATAAATTCAGAGTCTTGGCATGTGAACTATCTCATTTCATCAAAAAGAAGGGACAAGTGAGCCAAAATATCCATTCATCAGTTGAGATACTTTAGATTTAGGTAGAACAGGGTGATTTGTATTGTACACTATGGGTATATAGTTTTCCTCACAGCTGGTGCAGTGACTCTGGATTGCATTGGATACCATACTTGTCTTTCAAAAAGCCCCGTCAGGTCAGTAACTTTGTGCAGGAGAGTAATTTAGTTCCATGACACTTAAGTCATTTGAGTTTTTGTCTTATTCACTAGTCTGGGTCTGGTGTGTGTGTGTGTGTGTGTGTCTAGAAAGCCAAGGACACTGTCTGAGCTAAGTGGAGATGACTGATGTCTTTGCAGTCATAATTGTGTCATTACCACCCTGTGGAACATGATCATTAGTCCCTGCGGTCTCCGCTGTAATTAACGGATTGGGGATGACTGAAGGGAAGACTGAGGAGGAGCGTCTGTCCGTGTCCACACTCGACCGCGGCCATATCTTCACCTTCTGGCCAAAAACACACAGGAAATGACCTCAAGTGATCGTTTAGTATCCCAGAACCCACTGCACACGAGTCGCATTGTTTAATTGTATTTTAAGGCACTTTGCCAACTCAAAAAGTCAGGAAATGTATCAGAACCAAGTAGTTCGGTCAAACCAGTGTTAATGTTCAGGTGGTAATATGTCGCTGGTTAATATATGACACTATAAGTATATATAAGTCACTGCAAAGTTTATGTAATGGAAATCAGGTGTGCACTTTGTTCCTATGAGCGGCCCGGATATGTTGTTAATCATTATAGTAACCCATTAATCTCAAGTTATTCAAATTTGTACATTGTTACAGTTAACCTGATTAACTGAGATTGATTAGTTAAGGTCTTGGTGAGGTTAGATTGTGGCCACTGAATTAGGACAAAGATAGTGTCTGATGTCTATCTGTTGTATATCTGCCTAGCAATATCAATGCCCGGCCATTTCCTTCATCCTGACTCTGTAACTGTGACATAACTTTATACATCTGAGCCTCATCTTTAGAAAAACAACAACTCAGATTTATAGATGAAGTACTATTTAATGTAAAATAAAAGATTACAATAGTGATATGATCTTTACCTTAATAAACAGAGACTTTTTCTCAACATCAAGATAAAATAAAAGAGCATATAAAAGAAAAGGAAAATAACATGCTTTATTATGTGATATCATGCGAGGAAAACTATTTTGTCCTCCTTTGTCTGACAGTAATTATATGTTACTTTTGGCAGTCAGATGACATCACAGTCTACTTGATATGAAAATAGGAAATAGTAAACTGGGTGTCACTTTATTTGGGTTGTCCGCCGACAGAGTTGCTAATTGCTGGTTGAATAGTTATATATACACATGGTTGAACATTAGTCGAACCTTCAACAAAGATTAGTGAAAAGTTACAAATAAACTCTCTGTAGGCAGATGATCCAAATAAAGCGTAACCGTAAATTGCCCTAACCCTGGAGGCAAAACATCGATCCACATTAATGAAATAAAACAGGCCTGTAGGTAATCTGCAATCACTCCCATTAGGCTACTTAGAGGAAATAAGTTTTTCAGGCTTGCACAGGAGCTTTCAGGCTCAACTCCAATGGAAATTTGAACACTTTAGCCCGTCGACCATGCAGAGCAGCAAGCCAGCAAGTCCTCTGGCTCGAGGATTACCACCCCAATCCCCCGCAGCTCAGAAATGGTCAGGAAATTGAACGGGAATAAGCGGGGATAAATAACCGTATGAGGAATGAGGCGAGGGGAAAGGAGCGATGCCAAGGACAGCGTTGGCAGTGTTGGAACACATGCAGTCAGTGTAGTGCAGATGGCAGAGATGGATGCCACCCAGAAGAGAGTTTGAGAAGTGGAACAGGGAGGGAGAGGAGGGAGCAGCAGCATTCACACACACCCAAACACACACACACACACTGTAGTTCAGCGAAATGACTGCAATTCATTACAGGTCTTTCACTGACCTTTTACCAGAGTGCTCACCCACTGTGACTCTAGCAGACCTCTGCCAGTGTTAAACAGCGAGCCGAGTCAATCCACCCGCTGCTCACAGAGAAGCTCTCCTCACACTCTCAGACTTTTCGCACCATGGACAGAGCTTGGCTGGCAGCACTGCTTCTCTTTCCAACACTGTCTTCTCTTTCATTATCTCTCTCTGAGCAGTAAGAAAATGGGTCTTATTGTTAATTTTACTCCTGCCTGTCTGTTTGCTTGTTTAGTATCAGGTAAGACTGTTTTCTAAAACCTGATTTAAAAGGACAGTTCCAGTTTATTTTGAATAGAATGATATTTTATGGCTAATGTCTTTACTAGTTATCATAACATATTTAGTGGCATCGCTACATTGCTAAGTATAGTAAATCAAAGTTGAAGTTAGATCATCATTTTAGGAAATACCCTTGAGTTACTCCCTGACCGACAGTTAAGCTGATACAGAAACACTCCCTCTCAATCATCATTTGTGACCCACCAGAAGTGTATGGCGCTGTATCTATCTGCAGAGACACTGCCCTGTGTTCAGGATGTTTTCTGGCCTGCAACCTTTGGGGCGGTGGGCCTGTAGCCCCGCCAGCCAATAACAGCACACAGGGTATGAAGACCAGGTTACTTCACTGTCTCTCTCCTCTTCCCTCCGTCATGAATGTATAAAGAGCTGCAGGTCTGAGTGTGAGGTGTGGGGGCCGTGTTTATGTTTTAGGCTGTGAAACATTCAGAAAATATTGTTTTATTTCTTTGATTCATTGCTTTGTTCTTGCCAACGCTGCTCCCTCTCTTCAATCACTCTCTAGCCCGTTCAACCACCACTGCTATCTCTCTCTATCTCGCGCGCTTGTTGAGCCAAGGAGGAGGGGCCAACTTCAGATGGTGTGTTTACAAACAGCAGCCAACTCATCCTGCAGATTATACACCTTTTAATATAGCCTGAATATAGCCAAAGGCCATTTAGCCTAGCTTAGCACAAAGAGTGGAAACAGGGGGAAAGAGTTAGCCTACCTCTGTTGTTCAAATGTTAACAAATATCTGCCTACCTAAATTAACATACTTCAGGCTGTGTGCTGCATGTACACTGAGAAAAAACTGTTTAAGTAGATGTACAAGTACATTTTTTTGTGAAATCCTACTGAATCAACACTGAGTTTTTTGGCTCTCTACATATAATACATGCAGCCTTACCTTTACTTAAATTGTCAAAGAACAGTTCAAGATTCATCACAACTAATTTTTTAAAAAACATCTCTGCAAGACTTTCTGTACAAGACCAATTGAATATCGCTGAACCCCAAGACATAAAGGATCAGGCATTTTAACATTGTAACTAAAGGCATGATCCCATCCTTCCAGTGTACACAGGTGCTGGTGGGAATGTGTACGAAGTTCTGATTGCTAAGCCTGTGTGTTGTCTGGAGGACAAACAACAAACAGCAAACTTTTTCAAAGGGCACAGCTTGCAGTAGGTTGTTGACAGAGGCTTGTACTCCTGCCTTTTAGCTCGTCCTTGTCTTTATCTACCTTACTTACTGCCTGTCTGTCACCCCACCACCACCACCACCACCACCACCCCACCCCATCTCTTGCTAACCCCAGCTCGACCCCTTCTTTCTACATTGCACAGAACGCAGGAGGAGCAGACACTGTTGCTCATTCGTTCCCTGTCATTACATCTTTGTTTTAACACGGCAGAGGCAGAGTTCCCACAGAGAACCTGATTGATTCGCAGAAGTACAAACACAGCCAATTACTCTTTAATGCCACTGAGTGAGAGCCAATTCAGCCAGCGGCACTCGCTAGTGCCACAAGAGACAGACGCACACCACTGCTCCCGTCATCGCAGACTGAGTGAGGACAAATGAGGATTATCTAAACCGCTCCCAATCAATAAATAGCTTTCTTTTGTATTTCGGCTTGGCAGCGAAGTGGTCTGTGATATAGAATTAGCGAAACCTCCGACACATTACAGGTGTGCATTTCCATGTTTCTCTGGCTTCTGGTGTTGTTATGTGTGACTAGACTCAGTGGGGGAAAAGTAAGCACAAGCTGTCAGTTTTAGCGGATTAGCTGTAGCATAAGGGCAGGTGCTGCACTCCGGGTGGAGACACATCGTGTTTTCTTGAGCTTATCTGAAAAACCAGGACAGGTACACACACACACACACACACACACACACACACACACACACACACACACACACACACACACACACACACACACACTTGCACTACCTTCATCCCGACTGTGGAAGCTCTGCAGGCAGGCGCTGCCATTGATTAGCTCATTTCCAACCTCTGATATGATTCCAGCAGGTTTGCACTCCCAGGGATCTGTCTGTGTATTTCTGTCTGTTTCTAACTACGGCCTCCCACCACCATAAATCTCTCAGTCTGTCTGTCTGTCTGTCTGACTGACTGACTGACTGACTGTGCCTCCTAGATGCCAAATGCCCAGCTCATCTTACTTCATTTGCAAACATGCGATGAAAGCACACCTATCGGCCTCAAAATGTGGAGAGACGAGATGCACAAATGACTTTCTAAATCCTAAATCATTGATCCCAGATGCATGAGACATGGATACAATGTTATGGGCTCTGACCATCTCGGCAAACAGGGCTCTCATGCCTTGAGAGCAAAATATATATGGCAAGCACTTAGTGACCGAAGCCTCCAGGAGAGGATTCAGAATAACTGAAGGGACGACAAAAACAATGACATTTAAGCAGTCAGTTCTCCCAAATAACAAAGAGATTTTCACCTACCTCTACTCAATATCTGGCCATGCAGATAGCTTAGCTCTTTACGTGCCATGGATTTTAAACAGCTCTCTGAGATTTCTGCCTCTACCCCAATTCAAAGGAGGTGAGTCGAATATAAATTGTGGCGCTCACAGCATTGAAAAGTGAGTGCTAGATATCTCTATCAACGGTTTTCACTTCAACTTTTTTACCGAGGAGATGGTCCCCAAGAAAACTGTCCATGCTTAGGTGTGTCTATACGATCAACAGTGGCCGCAACACCATTTCTGGAAATATGTTTTTTTTTTTTTTTTAATTATCAAAGAAGTTTTCAATGCTTTTGAGTATCCCAAACAAGGTGGAGGTAGAGTAGAGTCATCTCAGAGTGTTCAAAATGTGGGCAAGAGATCGACAAGTTGAAAGTGAATTTGAAAAAGGTCAAAAAATCATTCCTTTTTTTTTTTTTTTTTTTTACAGAGATGAAATCTTATATTTTATTATCCAAGATAAGAAATCCTATCAAGCACAATATGCATTAGGTTGTTAAAAGTGTTTCAAGGTAACTGGTCTTGGTTTTTCTTAGTGATATGTTCGGCCTTTTTGTTGTTGTTTTCTTGTTTTGTTTTTCTTTTCAGTAACTCAAGATTCACAAGGGTTTCTTCCCAGGGTTAACAACAGCAAGACTTGTACCGCAATAAAAACTTTAGTAAACTAGAACGGCACTCAGCAGGGCACATACCACCGTCAAGGCCAAACAATCCTTCACATGTCTGAAATCCAAATTATTTTCAGGATCTACACCAATATACAATCAATATACAATCTTACAATCAATCAACACCATAAATATGTCAGATTCTTTTACATCAAGATCCAAACATTATTTCCTGAGGACTTGACAAAAACGTCAAAAATGCACAAACTAGGATTGTAACGGATTCGTCCCTTTAACCAGATCAGCACCAATATCGAATGTGTTCTTCCCTGGCCTAAGCCTCTTCCCTTCCACCAAGTTTGGTGGAAATCGGTTCAGTACTTTCTGTGTAATCCTGCTGACAAACAAACCAACAAACAGACATGGGTGAAAACATAACCTCATTGGCAGAGGTAATCACTGCACACGGAGAGGCTTGTGCCAATATTCTTTCAAAGTTCCAATTTTTCAAATCACAGGTGCAACATGTTTCAACACAGGCCTCATCAGGTTTGCTTTGTAAACTACGCTGCTTATTTCAAAGGCTCTGACAAATCTCAATACAGGAAACAGAATCGATACTGCAAAAATCTTATATTTACATTTTAAATCTATTTGGGCTTCAGGCATATTACTGTTTTCTGGGAAAAATCTCCTGCTATTTTTTGTAAAGTCTACTGTAACTTTTATCCACTCAGTTTTTGTTTTGAGAGAAACTTACAAGTGGATGAGTGACAAGCTTGTCCACTAACAAAAAGTCACCATAGTCACTTTTCTAGTTTCAGCGTCATCAAAAGCCAAGGTGATTTTTGCACTTCCTTGTTTGCCTTTTGTGTACAGCAAGAACTAAATGGACAAGGCATTGATTACAGCCACTTAAAACCCCACACCCACACTATGGATTTATGTAAAACACTGCATGGACACAGACTGATGTGGCTGCATTCATTGGTGGCACTGATAGTTGGCTCTAAAGTAATTTTTATCGACCTTATTTTCAATGAATGTAACTCAACGTGACAAGGGCGCGCCATATACAGTATATAAGCTGATGCATCCATGCAATATAATATCATCAAAGCAATGCCATTACCATAAGGAAGACATAACCTTTTCTTTCCAAAATGCTGAAGTTCATCACGAAGCATGAAATGGTCTATATGAAGACTGTGACTGACTGACTGCCTCTCGCACCGCCCAGAATATGGCAACGCATCCACCACATCTGAAGTGTGTTCAAGCAGTTCCAGTTGCAGTAACTGTGATGCTATTAGCACCAAAGTCACAGTATATTATCAGTGAGTGGTAAAAGCCAGAGAGAGAGATAGAGAGAGAGAATCGGCTGTGGTGTCAGCGGAGATTGACTGGAGATCAGGGACATCATAAAGTGCCTCGCCAGAGCCTGTTAGCTAAGGGGACACATCAGAGAGTGAGTCCCTGAACCCAGGGAGTTCGGCTGCTACGGAGCTAAATGAAAGCGAGCTGAACAAACAGAAATAGCCCCGTTAGGTTTGATGTGTCGGCCTCTAATCTTATTACTCATAGCAGAGGAAAAAAAAGTGTCGGCTGTAGGCCAAAAATACTGCAGAAGATGGCAGCCCAAGCTGATGACTGACAGAAATGTGAAGTAGAGAGGGAGTTTCAACACAAATTCGATTGAATGCATGTTAATTAGTCCCAATTAAACTAAGCTATTGTACTCCAAACAAAACACACAACCGGTGAAGCGGTGAAAGAAATCCACCTTTGTAGGTAAACAAAGGTCGAGTCAGTGTTTGAGTTCCACATAAGGGCTGCTGAAAAGTTACAGGGCACAACAGGAGCTAATGCTGCCATTAATGTGGGTAGAGTGAACCAAGAGCGTTCTTAACAGCAGGAGAAAATTCTCCACAAGAACCTCCTGAGACAATTTCTATGGAAATAAGCTTCAACTCTGCATATGTGAAAATGCTTGACTCGACTGGAGCGTCTTACTAACTGCTCTGACTTTTCCCTAATGTGCTCACCCATAAACATTTCCAAGGACGCGCCGTGGTGATGGGGCCTTTAATGTGAAACATGGAGGAGGAAGGGAGTGCACAGAAGAGGCACTTGAGAGTCAGATAAAAAAAATAAAAAATAAAAAAAACCTGCTTCCTGCAGAGCCAGAGATCATTTGGTTATATTGAGGAAATACGTTCACATAAAGCTGAGGACATATGCAATGAAAGAAAGATATTCACCATCTAGGTGAACTTAGGTTCAACATTAGACCCATGCTGGGATTTCACCCAGCATGGGAAAAAGAAAAGGCCATTTGGGAGGAGGGTCTCTGAAGCACTCAGCTAGGAAACAGGGAATTATGTTGTTTGTCCTTAGCTGATGCAACCATTTTCTACATCAGCAGGTCTGACACTTTCTTTATTTGGAGCTTCTTTGTGAGCGGGTGCAAACCATTGAGTTCTCACAAAAAAAGGGACATGTTTTAGGCCACAATTAAAATGTGGTAAGACAACAACCGTGTTCATGTCTGTGTCCTCTGGAGCTGAGAGAGGATACAGTAGAGCTGCTGGGACTCGAAGAAGAATTTCACTGATAGCATAAACAAAAAGCTGGTGTGGATAAAAAGCCCATGATAAGCCCACTGGCACAAATGATAAAAACTGCAAAGTACTGAATGGAGCAGCATCAGGTGGTGTGACACTGAGGTAGAAAGAGAACACAACCCATGAGATGTAGTCAGTGCTTTTTGTCAGTGGTAATTAGTACTTTATCACCTCTGTTACAGCGTTCACAGCCGTCCTGCCTCACAGGATTTATCTGATTAAACAGCTTTGATCCAAGCTACTGATTGCTGTGTGCTGTGTCACTACATACTAACAGATGGACTTAGATAGATATATGCTGTGAGTATGTGGGATGTCTCGATGATCCGTTACATCCTCGGCTCATGATATAACATTACATCATGTCACAATAAAAATTAGTTCACGTGTCTTTTAGTTTTTCCATTTGTTCACCTTAGTGAACAGCACCATTTTTACTATGGCAACCGCACATTTATTATTAGCTAAAATATAATTGTAAATTAGAATATCTCACACCTACTGTAGTTATATATAACTGTTTCACCAGTGTTCGAATGTATAGCAAAACCTCAGGTAAGCGTGCCAAAATGTAATGGAAATGCCACTCTCACCTCCACCTTGTTTTTTTTATGTATTTATTTTTGTGTATTATCACTTACATAATGGATGAGACATTTTGTTTTGCAGCATGGTTTCCCCTCTGAATTGTGCATGACTAGCCGTAGATAACATTAGAAATTCTCTCTCTTTCAACATTGTACATTCACTGTTTCCTATATAGTAGAAGATCGTAGAAGTATGCAGAAGTGTGAGAGACTGCTTTGAGCAACTGAGGTTAGAAAGTAGAATTATGGGATACATCAGCTGAAGTAACAATGTGGCAATCACCGACTCTGCAGTAACAAGCGTCTTATTTTATGTGTAGTGTCTAACATGCTCATGCTGCTCATAGAGTTACGCAAGAAGGTAATGGACGCAGAGCTAAAGATCTTTCAGGTAACTGTGAACATGACCTTTGGTGCAAACAGTCATTTCATGCAGAGACCATCAGGACTGAAGCCTGGTCTACTGCGCCTCGTGTGTCTGTGCTGTTGCTGAGGCAGAGCCAGCAAGCCAGCAGTTAGCCCAGTAGGATCCTTTGAGCTGTTGAGTGTTGACAAGACCAATCAATAGCAACCACTGCCTTCTCCCAAGCTTCTTCCAGGATTAGAAATTATTTCTCCAGCTAGAGAGGAGGAGCAGCTGTCTTAACATCCAGTATGCACAGCGATGCTTCCAACTGGACTCATTTCTTAAATCTAGAAAGATGTCAGCCCATATGCAGTAATACATCTTTAATGGAGTAAATAAACACACAGGCATTGGTGGGCAGGCTAGCATTGCACAAGCCATCATTAGTGTAACCTATGTTTGTGCTTCTACATGCGTGCAGATTCTGCATATGCATGCACATTTCTGGTTTCTCTGAGGTTAGGCAGATGGCTTTGAATATTAACACATCCGCCACATTCTCTTGCTGGTGTAGAAATCAGGGCTGTGTAATACATGCTGCAGCAGACAGACAGTAAGCTGCAGGTTCATTGATTGACTTCACTTTTATTGTAAAAAAACAAAAAAACAAAACTAGAATTACTGCCTTGTGGTTGTAACCCTCCATCAACCAGCCAAGTTGCAGAAAACATGGTCACAATCTCCTCTTCCTGAGTTACAGCGTTGAATAATGACCGGAAGGGATTTTGCAGAACGTTATGATGTCACAGTGAAGTCGACCTTTGACCGTTTGGATTTAAAATGTCATCACTCTTTCGTATTAGTTATGACCTATTGGGGGTTATGACCAAAAACATGTTTTGTGAAGTCACAGTGACACTGACCTTCGACCACCAAATTTTAAGTAGTCAGTACATCATTCAGTACAATTGAATGTTTGTGCCAGATGTAATGAAATTTCCTCTGGCTGTTCGTGATATATCGCATTCAAAAGAATATGAGGTCACCACGAACTTGAACTTTGACCTTTGACCAACAAAATCTAATTGGTTCATCTTCAAGTCCACGTGAAGGTTTGTGCCAAACCTGAAGAAATTCCCTAATGGGATTACTGAGATATCGCTTTCACAAGAGTGGGACGAATGGATGCTTTGGTACCGGCTGTCGCCAAAAAAAAAACAATCAGCGGTTACAGTGCGAAGAGCGACTACTTGTAGTTATTTCAACAAGAGTTTCTATTATACAGATTTCTCAAAATTTAAACTACTAAAAAACCTGGGTTCTGGTGAAACCTGCAGCTAACTAAACTGACCTCAAAAGACAAGGCTATACAAACAACGACAATATATCCAACACATGTAACATCTATGCCAAACATTTGTAAACAAAGAGTGGAAACTGAGCAAAATTAGCCCAGAGTTGGAAGAAATATATATTAATCCAGGCTAAGCTAAGATATTTGTATTTATAAAAGCAAACACCCCAGACATATACTAATATAAGTCATCATGTTTACATGGAAAAAAAAGACTGAGGTCACATTTCCCAACAGACGAGGTGCCTCATTCTGCACTTATCCAGAGTTTTAACACACTGGAGACTAAACACCCCACCGGAATATCCAACTGTAATTAGGTATTCAGCTTAATGAGAGGGAGAGAATAATTATAGTACCACAAGGTGACTGAAGGCGAGGCAGAAAGCGCAGTCTTGCCTCGCTTTAAAAATCCTCAGATAGTCCTCTGATTACAGGTAAATAATCTCATATTCGATCATTTAGTTGCACATTAAAACATTTATGAGGATATAATGGTCATGTTTAATGACATCTTAGAGAGAAAGCCAGACACATTCTCCTGTTCATGAAATACAACAAGATACATTTATTTGCTCTGTAAAACATCTATTAGGATAACACTGATGCCCCCATCAGACTGCTGAGCTTTGTTTACATCTCAAATAAAAAAAACAACAAAAAAAGATGCGATTACCCGAGTGTGCTCTTATCATAAGCCAATTTAAGTTGGAGGTGAGAGTGAAACCATGTCAAATATCACCATACTGTACAGCAGGATTCTAGCTAATCCATTTACAATAGAGGTTTGAGCTGCCTTTAGGGACCAACCCCCAAACATGGATAATGCCGCCATAACCAATAGATCCATGGCTCCACGATATAAAAAGTTGATCTAACAATCAGCGTTTCCCAGCCCTCATTCATATGGTGTGGGACTGTTGTGGATTGGAGCGGAGCTCTGGGTAAACCCCTTTACCATGCAGATCAAACAGACGCAAACAGACTGGAGGGCTTGTGGCTACCCCAGCTTTCAGCATGTTTCATGTATTCAGTCTGCTGTGGCTCCGACCCAAAGACAACTGCATCCAGCATCGAGCAAATCCTTCAATCCGCCGACTGCCGCTCCCAAGCCTCTTAATCAAATAAGGCCATTGGCTCCATCACAAGTACTCTGGGTCTCAAGCACACACAGACTGAGGCTTATACTCTGCCAAGTCCAACAATCAGCATACCGGAAGCACGCTGACACTGTTCGTGATGAGTTTTTCAAAGAGGCCGGGATCTCGATCAGATTAGACGTCTCCAAACTCAGATTATAGGTTCTCGAGGAAAAGTGAAGAACACTCCACAGACCAGGGTTCACGTCTCAAATACAAAAAGGAGCTTTTCTGCTGCAAGTTGGGTTTAAATCTCAGCAAAAGTTTAATCTGAGCAGGAAATGTGAGCATGAGCAAAATAATAACAACAACCGTAAAGACCATGCTTTGTCGTTTGCAGGCAGTCTATCATTTTTAGTCCATTGCAGGATGCTACAGTACAAAGGCCAACTTGCAGAAACATCAAACTGACTTCAAATAGATAATGCATTATTGTGTGTGCAGCTGCAAACATGGCTGGTGTTTTTAATGCAAGAACTTACCAAATTCATTTTTGTCCATTCTTTTCTTATTATTTATCTTATGCGTTTTATTTTCCAACAGCTCAGCTCTTGAATGTGAGTCTTTTCAGCATCCGCCTCTGAACCCTTGATTACATCACATTACATTTAATTGGCAGATGGTTTTATCCAGAGCAACTTAAAATAAGTTCACTCAGTTGTCAAAGGAAGAAGACCTAGAACTTCACGTCAAAGCTTCACTGATCAGACTACAATAAAGCTCAAAGCTGCATTACCATTAGATGATATTTTAACTTTTACAAATGTCTACATTTTTATTCCTCAGGCCTTCTTCAAGATCTTGGAAGACGGCCCGAGGACTGAGACGTCGTCCGTTTGAATAAAACAAAAATACATATGGAGCCAGATCGTGCGACACTTTCTTCCTGCTCTTAGGTTTATATCCAGTGATCGGCACCTCATTACAACCAATTGGTGTGTGTTACTTTTCCATCGTATCCTTTGTAAAATGGTCAGCAGTAATGAACTGACCTTAACCACTGTCACATTTTCACATAACAGACCAATCAAGCCATCAATGTTTCACAGGCCTCAGTGCTTTCTCAGACCAAGCGTTATTCCCCTTATAGCCAGTCATCATCACGTCACACACACACTTTGTTAATATCAGCTCAATACAGTCCACGGAACTCAGTCTGTATAAGTCAGTCACATGAGCCTGAGCTGGGTTAAAGTGCAGACCTACCTTCACAGTAAGTAGAATCCCCATGGATGGAGGCATAGCCGCTCTTGCATTCACACTCTGCTTTAGTATTCCGGTTTTTACACTCTGAGTTTTCTCCACAAATGAGTCCCTCTGCGCAGAAGTCATAACCTGAAAGAGAGGACCAAAGGAAGCCTTGATTTACGTCGCTCTTAAAATTTGCTCACTCGAGGCAGTGAAAGATCATGTACAGATCACACACACACACACAAAACTGTGCACAGAGATGAAAGCAAACAAATGTACAAATGAATAACCTTGTTCCCGTCACCCACAACATTGTGGATGACAAGAGGCCTGATGAATAAAGTGTATGTTTGCAGTAGATTTGGTGCAATAATAAAGTTTTGTCTTCCATGAAAGTAAAAAACAGAGGAAGTCATCCATCCAGCCAATAGAGTTAGAGAGTCGCTCATGTGCTCCTCTAGTGTTTTGTGTTAAAATGTGAGTCAAATGTGCTGATGTGCTTATTTCTAAAGGAATATTGTATGAACATGGTGCTCAAATAGCAAAGAGAACCAAACGTGACTGTTACACTAACTGTCTGACGGGAGGAGTCGAGGTGTTTCACGGCACTGCCTTCATATACACCACAAGATGGCCGACTCTTTATCAGTTATCCAATGCGGACAAGAGACACTAAAGACCACACCCTTAAAGGATGCTGCAACTCCGACATAGAAATTTCAAAACAAAGACACACAACAAAATGTTATTTAACAACATTCACTGTTATTATCCCATAGTTAGTTACCATGACAGCAGCAAAGGGAACAGTACGGTGATGTAGTATAAAGGGAGTCCATGTTAGGAGGAGGTTCTGATGGATGGATGTGGAATAAGACACAGGAGAGTGGTGTTCATGTTGTTATTACCGTAACCATGACAACAAAGACCCTCTAATCTTGAGGAAGTACTTATTTTAACCCAAGATATGATCGTTTCCTAAACCTAACCAAGCCATGACCGTTTATTATGGTAACCATGCCAACCAAGGTCTGGTATGCCTTGTGCTGTAGGGGCAGTGTTTCAGGAGACACTCATATGGGTGGGGAAAAACGACCTATATAATTATTCAGGTTGGAGGACTTGTTGGTTTAGACATACACTCTTGGTTGGGGGAAGACTATGGTCTTGGTACCAACAAATGACTGCAATGATTTGATACATGATTGGTTTAATGTGTGTATTAACATTAAACCAAAACCACCAAAAAGTGTTCAGCACACATGTGACTCATGATGCAGTTCCCAGACTCTGGTGTCAAACTCCTGCACTTTGTATTCCCTGATATGTGCTGCCACCGGGAATCAAACCATGAAACTCTTGTGTTGCTGGACAGGAACTTTACCTCTGCACCAGCCACGGTGCCAACGGTCAAATTTGAACCAAACTAGACCGAGATCTTGCACATGCACAAAAAATGTGACATGACAGATAGACAGATGAACTGAGAATCAGTCTGACAGATAAGGAGACAGACAGACAGACAGACAGAGAGATGATTTGTCTCCTCCTCAGTAGGTATGAGCTGATGTAGCCTATCATGTCCTGTAATGAGTGACAGACTGGCTGCACATAAAAGCCCTGAGAGACAGGGAGCCTGCGGAGCCATTACTGAGGAAAGAGCTGTGTCTGCGTTATCCTTCCTCTCACCCCGAGCCCCACAGAATGGTGTGTACAAGTTAAAGGACTGATTACACAGGGAATAAAACACAGGAGTGTGTGCATGTGTGTGCATGCAATAAAGTACAGTCCTGCTGCAAAAACAAACAAAAATACTTTGCAGTTGTGTTTTTGACTTGTGATAGTGGGATTTATGATTTGTAATACACAGAAATCAGTCCTTCACTTAATTATTTGATATTTTTTTCCTCTCTATTTCAGTAAAAGAGAGGGTGTGAACACTCTGTGACAATTGTGTAATTAGCAGTTTAACAAAACTAGCATGACTCCTGGGACCTAACAGTGAGGCACAAGGAAATTTTAGAGTGACAGCAAAGTACTGAGTCACACAACGGAGAAGAGGTCTGGAGATGATTTGAAAATAATGAGCGGCTCTAAGTTTTAGTGCCTGTGGGTGTGTATGTAACAAAGAGAGAGAGAGAGAAGAGAGGGTTGTAGGGAAGAGGCACTGTGACTCTAATCTTTAATTGTTATTTCTTACAGTCTAAACTCTTCTCTCGCCTACTCTCCTCTCTCTGCTGTCCTCTCCTTTATACTCTGTACTTTTCTTCTCCCCCCTCTCTCTCACCTCCACTTTGTCTTCTACTTTCTTGTCTACTTCCACAAGTCCGAGTTTTGTTCTTCTTTAATTCTTATCTTCTCTTTTCCTTTCCTCTCCTGCCGTCTCTCTTCATCCTTCTTCTTTCCTTTGTTCTCTCAACATATCAAGTTTTATCCTCTCCTCCTCTCCTCTCATGTGGTTTATACTCTCTAGACTCGCTCTCCCTTCCCCCTTTTCTTTTCAACAAAAGCAGGTCTAAGATTTTATATTTCCTTGCTTCCTCTCCGTCCTATCCTCGCTGTCTTCTCCTTTACACTAAAAACCTTTTCCCCTCTCATCTTCCTTTTCACTTTCTCTTTCCCCTACTCAAATCCTGTCCTTTTCTTCTCTTTTACCTCCTTTTCATCCTCCTCTCCTCTGAGTATGGTGAATCTAAGGCATGCTGCTTATCTTACCTAAACGAAAGTGCAATTTCCTTCGCTCAGAACCTGCCCCGGGTTTCTTTCATTATTGCTCTATAGCTGACAGCCTCCTACAGTTTGTTTATTCAGTGTATTTACTGAATTACCAGTGGCTATTTACCCTGTAGTACCTCCCTGCCAAAGCAGCGGGGTTCAGGCAAATTGGCATAGCAGGTGTTTTATAGCAGACAGACCAATCTGCTCTGATAGGTATCCCAGCCAAGATGCATTCTTACTGGGTGTAAAGGGAGGGAAACAAAGTTATTGCAGAGGCACAACCTGAATCAGCATCCGGCAGACTGGCTGTGTTTACTCCTCGCGGCGGCCGCAGGGGTTTGGTGCATGCACGTCCAAAGAAAGAGAGTGATTCATGCAACAGAGGAGAGTAAAGCAAGAAGGAAGCGATACCTCTGCAAACATTGCAGCATCTGCCATCTGGTAAGATCTGTTCACTGATGGTGCAGTTGATCTCTGGACAAGTTTCGGTGACTTTCACCATCAGGCCATTCTGAAAGGACAGGACAGAGGCAAAACATTACAGTTACAGTGCTGAGATATTCTGCAGAAGGATCACCTTGTGATCTTGGGAGTAAATGGTTGGACATGTGCATGTCCATACTATTCCATGCACATTTCACCCTTTGAAGCATTAAAAATACAGAAAAAATATATGTGATGTTTAATAAAGCTTTCCTATGCAGACTAGCACATTGAAGTACATGTGACCCAGGGGTTAACGCAGCCTGCAGTACTGGTCTTTCAGTGGCCATGCAGTTTTCACAAACACCTGAGACCCAAACCAGGATGAGAGGCTTACAGCCTATTTGAATCAATCACAGGGAGTTTTTTGAGCAAATCTACAGCATATGGAAACCAATTAGAAAATGAGATGCCAGCATTACAGTAAGGTTTTATTTAAATGCTTGGTCTATACATGGTCTATAATAGTAATATTTAATTGCAAAAAAAAATGTTTGTGGCTAGAGCAAGTCATATAATGGCCTGTCTCTGAAAGCTGGCTGTGTTTTCTTGAAGAAAATAAGTCAATCATTATCTGAACTTCTTAATTGCATTCGGAAAATGTTTAAGATTTCAAACTTTCATCTTTTACAACCCTACAAATCAATCCAAATGTTCCCCTGTTTAATATTTTAGGTTTAAATATTTTCAAAGCTCTCTTACCTCACATAAAGGCCTGCGTGTGGAGCTACATTTTGCCGGACTGAGCCTTATTATTTGAATGTCACAAGGTGAGAATGGCACTGCTTTTAAAACATATCAAACCACACCGACAGTTAAAAGAATGTTTTCAGATATTTAAGAAGAAAAAAAACGGTATTTTAAAATACTTCTGAGTGAATGAGGCTGCCATGACAACGGAGAAGGTAGAATGTAAAGGCAGCTTGTGCTTCTCACATTCATAAGGAAGGCATGAATACAGACTGCAAGTAAGGTGCAAATACATGCCACCGAAGCTGGGAAACAATAAAAATGAATAAAACTCAGTGTCATCTTCAAAACAAATAGCAGCAGCAGCAGCAGCAGCAGCAGCAGCTGCAGCCTGGCTGGGAATGTCAGAGCTCCAGTGGTTTCTGCAGTGCCTCTCAGGGTGTGAAGTATCAACTCAAATCTCTAAGATGCTTTTCTCCATCAGTGTTTTGCTTTTCTAGGTAACTATATTAACTGCTTCCTCATTTTTTTTACCACCACAGTCGCTTTGCACTATGAACCATTTTTTATCAGTAACATCATTTTCTAATTATGTAATGAGCACTTTCATCATAAATTAATCAGTCTTTCAGTTAATCTGTTAAAGCTGCCATAATCACAATTTCTTTTACATTAAGTGTCTAATGTGAAAGATGTTGATTGTAGTGGTGATTCCACAGAGGATTCACCTAATTTGACAAGAGTTAACATTGGTGTTCCTTTCCACCACTGGAGACAGCTAACATTAGATATGTAGCAATAGCAAAACTTAGAAATAGCACCTTTAACAAAAAATCAATTATGAAAATTGTTGTCAGTTTTCTGTTGACCTTCAGTATGACTATTATTACTCTATCATGTCAGGCAGCCATGATGAGATAATTGCTGGCATTAGTGAAGTAAAACTCAACTGCACAGAGGAGTATACATATCATACATAATATGCTGTATTTCAGCAGGATTTTTTCTATTGATACTGCAAGAGGAAATGACTTGTTTCACCGTTGAGATTTGTTGTGCAGCCATTCCTGTTCCTATCCCCATTTTGATTTCTTTTCATTACCACAAAGTTAGAAGAGTCAGTTTGATAGTTGAGTAAAGTAGAGTAGAGTCAACTGACAACAGATTCACCTCAGCTTTTCTGTCACTCATAGTATCTGAGAGGCAACAATAGTAGAGGTCGAGGGAAAATCAACTGGCTAGAAATGCGGAGAAAGATCTGTAGTTGTCGGCAACTTACAAAAAACAATTTGCAGCAACTATATCTTCACTTCACACGGCAGTTGAGTTTGGAGCATGTTTATTTTTCAACATTATTTTCCAAAAAAAAAAACAAGCTATCACACTGAAAGCACCTTCCAGCGGCGATAAACACTGTAACTGTGATGAGATGCTATTCTGCAACTGCACACAAGAGATGGTTTGAAGAAAAAAAAAAAAAAAAAAAAATCCAATGAGTATCACGTTTCCCCAGCAAGCTGCAATTTGCCCAGCAGCCAGAGAGCCACTTAACTACTTAACTGTTCTTACTTGATGAAATTAGCCCTTAAATGCAGGCTGCAGAATAAGGCATTCAGGTGACTCAAAGAGCCTCAAAAGCTGAACATAAAAACTTACTTTCATTGCATTCCTATCCATTATGTCAACATTTTATTGATTTGTTTCATTTTTGAGATGTAGGGATGCAGCAACTCTGCCAGACACAGCGGTACCCTGAGGGCCATCTGTATAAACAGCGCAAAGAGGTCAGACAGGTTTTGAATAAGCTGCTGTTTTCACCATATCATCAAAAGCATTCATTTGGAGGAAATGTAAAAGGTTAAAACACATTAGAATCACCAGCTGCTTTGTAAAACTATATTTATACATAACTGTAGCTATAATATGGCAAAGCCCCAGAGAAGCAATGCAAAATTTCATGTTAATATTGGGTGATTTTACAGCACAATGTAGGAAGTAGTGTGTAAGGTTATGGAGGCTGGAGTAGAGGCTCTGGTTGTGTAACGCATCTGACTTTTATGCTGGAGGCTGAAGTCTGGATGTTTTGAAGCTGTCAAACAGAGTAGCTGCATCATGGTATCTCTAAAAAGAAAAAACATGTGAAAGTGTTATCATAAAAAATAGAAATGATGATCAAAAGAACTGAAATGAGACTGGGGCTTTACAAACAAATAAAAAATTCCTTTTAATTGAATGTCTGCTCTCCAAGTTAAAGCCTATAGTATTTTACAGGGAGAGAACTCTGATGTGTAAATACAAGAGCACAACACATTCTCCAGCTTTAGGTGGCAATTATTTGAAGTTATTTGTGCTGTTTGTCCGTTATTTGCCTGGCTGAACGGAAACCTGTGGTTGCCTAGAAGGTAGCTAAGGAAAAACTGATAACATGCTTTGGAAAATCAAAATTAAACTACACAGAATTTGTAGTCAGTGGCCTAAAACCACTAAAACGGACTTTTAAAATAATTCAAATGGTTTTAGCTGTGGACCAAAATGAGGATTCATTTCACACACAACATCTAAAAATAGCTCTCTCTCTCTCTCTCCTTCATACTCTCGCTTATTCTCCCAAAATGTCAATGCATATATTCACGGTTGCTTTTCTCACTTCCTACCTCGCCCGCTGTGAGGGTGAGAGGACAGAGAGACGGTCAGGAAGAGGAAAGCTACAGCATCGAATCAGTACTAACCAGAGAACGGCAGAAACCACCCAAAAATACACACATGTCATGTTCACATACACTTACACGCACATGTTGAAATGTAGAGCTGAGATTTAGAGGCTGTCATGGAATCCGAGCACTGACACCAGAGACCCCTGAAAGCCTCATAATAAAACATTTTTGGGTCTCTTCTAAAAAATAATGTGTCCACAAATTGGTCATTTAGCAGCGCTCACATCCAGGAGTTTAAAGGATGGCTGTAATTGCTTGAAACAGAGCTTACAACCAGCATAATGATGTTTCAGAGTCTCTGAGGACCAATAATGGATCCAGGAATCCACTGTGTGGCTCTTTGTAAGCAATTACATGCATAAAACGCTAGTTTTCTCCTTAAAAAATATTCTCTCTTTAAAGATAAATGGCCTCTGAGTAAAGAAAGCTCACCTCTGTTCTATATTGAGCTGGAATAATGGCTTTAATTATTATCCACACAGTGATGAAGCTCCAATTCAAACCAGGGCTTTGTGTTGCTGCCTTCATAAGTTATTCTAATTACCTGGCTATCTCACCATTAGAGAGGAGGAAAAAAAGCAGATTGAACAGATTGGGGGAGGGAGGGAAAACTAATAAGGCCCGCTGGATAATTAAATAACACGCAGAGCAGTCCACCACACACAATCATTACGCATTTACACTGAAAGAGAAGTGCTGCATGGTGATCTGATTGAGAGCAGAGGCTAAACGCTGGACAAAGAAATGTACAGTATAAAGAAAGGTTACCTTGCATTCCCTGCAGCTCCTGGATAAAAAGTGCTGCCCTTCAGAGAAGGTCTGGCCCATGTAAGTACATCTTGCTGTAGAAAAATAGAACATAACTGCTTCAATATCACACCATTAAGGTAAGTACAGCAACTATGAAATACCAGGAATGGAATATTTCCTCAGCTAATACCAGGTCCTGTGGTACTTTCAACAATAGAGAAATATGCTTTTGAGTTTCCCTGCGAAAAAAAAAAAAAAAGTTTCCAGCCTGAACTTCTGCATAGTTAATTCTGTTAGAAACAAACTTGTTCTTGGCTAGTGTGCATAAGTGGAGAGGAAATGTATCAGCGCATTAAGAATACAACAGAGGAGACCCTTCTACATATTCCTCTGGCAATAAAGCAGAAATAGAAAATGAGGCATATGATATGAAGTCCTGCTTTTTTCCTCTCCAGGGTGCAAGACCGCGGAGCGCTCAGTCGCAGTTCTGGAGCGCTGCTCCCTTGTTCGTCTGTGCCAGAGCTCTGATGTTCACAGGGGAGGAAGAGGAGGAAGGAGGAGTGAGCACAGGAATGGGGGGAGGCGGAGGAGGGCTGGAATTATTCAAAGAGGACTATACTTCGGGGATTTATTGTTTTTGCAGCGTAGCAAGAGAGACACAGTTGTTCGTGGCTCTGTGAGCAGTTACTAGACCTGTGTGCTTTACACCAGAAATGATGCTTCCATGAAAATAAGCGGCTGTGATCTTTGCTCTCGCAGATGGTTTACTCTGTTTTCATTTTGCTGGCAGAACGTCAGGCACCAAAACAGAAGGTGTGTTGTTTGTATCTACAGTGGTTGTGGTTGCACCAGCAACTTCAAAAGGACAAACTACAGTGAAGTGAAGAAAGCTGAGCTTGTATTTAGGACTGGCAGAGCTGGTAATCTGTTCAAATGCGTAACGCAACCTATGTTTATGTTTTTCCTGACAAGCAAACTTTTGTGGTCGTCCAAATACTGACTGTCTCCTCCCGCTAGCAAATAACAAGCAGCATCACGACGCAGTTAAGTCTTGGTCACATTACGTTGTCCGTTCAACTAAATCTACCACAATCGGCCCTGGGAAAGGTTGTGACGTAAAGTAAATAAATATTGATCAGATATATTCAATATTGATCCAGTCGAGTAATGTGTAGAAAAAGGTGAGGAGTTTGTATGTGAACTTCTCCATATCTAAACACAGTGTAGCAGTGTCACTATTGACCAACAAAGGTGCACTCTAACCTGACCTCTGATCTGCTGGAGCCAGCTGGACATCGCAGCGAAACAGGAAATGCACGCTTGAATGTGTCCGTTGTTTGTGCGTCAATAGAAGTGAATGGGAGGAATATTCATATACCGGAAACGTATTGAAACCATGACTTTATACTGCTGCAAAAAGCTTGTGGTAAGACCAGAGAGGGAAAGGTGGCAGGTACACCCCGCAAGATTTGCAGTAATTACTGAAGCTTCAGTTTCACACAGAAGTAAACAAAAGCAGATTTGTCGACTGAAACGATTATTGCTGGCAGATTTTTAGCTAATGTTTAAGCTAATGCTTAAACTCATAACGTTTCCAATAGCATTACTCTAAATTCTGGAGATAATGCAAGGTTAGTGGTGTAGGTCGTGCACTTCTTAACTGGGATGATAATGTTTGTGATTCATGTTAGAGCAGGTAAACACACTGTTTAATCCATTACTTACTTAGTTTTTCTCTCATGTTTTTGGTTTCTGAAAAGGCCAAAAAAAAAAAACACCACCCTCCAAACTCTTGATATACTGACTCTGTCATTATCTTGTCTCAATGTCTTTACATTTACTGGAAGCCATTCAGCAACTGTCCTGCTCTGTTGCTTTTATTACTTCACCATCCACTCAAAATAGATCAACAGTCACTACTTCCCTAATTTAAGGTCAGTCCCACCTTGTATTGAACTGTCTACACATTGTAAAATCTCAGTGTTCATTCTGATTTGAGTCTGCATGAGGAGAACGTGTTGATTAATTCAACACTTGGCATCTCACATGGTTGTGCTAATAATGACTGTCCTCCATTTTCAGTTGCAAAGTAGATTGTTGATTTACTGCCACAAAAAGTCAGCAAAAGATAAAACTTCATCTACTGTTCCTTGATCAATAATGTATGTACTGATAAAAAAACCAAAAGGATTATAGAGAAGAATGGATTTTCAAGAAAGCAGCTGTGGAGAGATCACAGCATTCTTAGCTCTGTCTGTCAGTTTGGAGAGAAAACACAAACCAACGTATTGATATTAAAATGGTAGTGGCCATGGTGCAGACTGAGCATCATGAATGTTATTTAATTCGTCTTCCCAATTTATTATCATGATCACCTATTTATGATTGCTATGCAGAAAAACGGATCATCAGCCATGTCAACGGTTGATTTGACCTGAACCCGTGCATGTGGTGTAGAATATTAGTTTCCTCCGCTTCCTGCTCATTCCAAACATGTGCTGCTCATACTTACGTCTGCATTTCTTGCAGCAAGTCCCATCAACGTGCACAGGCAGCGAGTCCTCTGAACAGTTTGCCGGAGGACAGAAAATCCTGCGACATTCCACCACGCCATTCTGCAAGAAGATGATTTTTTTTTATTTCTCTCTCACCAAAAACATGCAGATATCAAAAGAAAAAAATTCCAACGCTCAGCGTGCACGTACAACCCCCCCCCCCATCCACAGGGCACCAGGAGTGAAGATGATGTGAACCTTCATGGCCTTCACAGTCTGATCTCAACCCAGTTGAAAACCTATGGAATATGCTGTACCGACATGAATGGTCCGACATGAGTGGTCAAGAATGGTGTCCATCCCTCCAGTAGAGTTCAGACACCTGGAGAATCAATGCCAAGGAGCATTAAAGCTGTTCCAGCAACACGTGGTGGCCCGACACCCGCTAACATGTCATCTGTCTCTATAACACATGTTGTATGTTTCATCCAATGTGTCTTAAAGCCCAAGCCTAAATGATAAAC